>NW_027632622.1:0-78409 GCF_902686455.1 Sciurus vulgaris
TTTATTGCATTTTACAATACAAAAGAAGCAAACAACAGAAGTGTTACTTCTTCTTTACTCACTAATAAAAAAAGGAAGAAAAAAGGGAAAGCTGTGGGCTTGCTTCCAACCCTGACCCCATCCAGCCTGCTGCTCTCTGATAGGAGAGGATGTGAGGTAAATCTAGAGATGAAGAAGGAGAGAGCTGGACAGGATATGAGGCTGGGGGCTGCTAAGAGAGGCTACCAAATTATAAGTGGTGGGAGACAGAAAAAGAGCAAGGATGGGGAGAAGGGCAATAGTGAACCAGTAGGAAGCTCAGATGGAGCAGGACAGATAGTCTAAGAATGGCAGAGTGAGCAGGAATTGTCAGCATCTAGACAGGTGGAAAAGAGACAGCAGGAGTGACAAAAGTGATATTTCTGGTGCAGTTCTTCAAGATACAAGCAGGTGAAATGCTCACACCCAATTTTATTCCCCACTCTGACTTCCCAAGGGGCATTCCATCCCAAACCCATTGGAACAGTTCTCCTGCTCTGACCCAAATTTCTTATTTCTGCCAATTGGGATTCACTTTATCTTTTCCCTCTCCCTCTTCCTCTTCTCTGCATCCTATTTATTCCCCTCTCCATCCTCAGCAAGTTTTTTTTCTCCTCAGCCCCCTTCTCATTCTCATCTACCTCTTCTTTCTTTTTTTCCAGCTTGCCTTATCTTTTACTTTCCTCTTAATACTCTTCAAGCCCTTGGCACTAAATAAAAACTGCCTCATGCTTTTTTTTTTGAAATGGTGCTGAGACCAGGTT
The DNA here is from genome assembly GCF_902686455.1 of Sciurus vulgaris. Taxonomy (NCBI): domain Eukaryota; kingdom Metazoa; phylum Chordata; class Mammalia; order Rodentia; family Sciuridae; genus Sciurus; species Sciurus vulgaris. The sequence goes on from NW_027632622.1 coordinate 783, forward strand.
TGGACTGGTGTGAAAATTGGGCTACAGTGTACGGAATGAAGGGTCCTGGACTGCAGAATGTGGCCACAGCTGGGGAAAATTTTCCCAGTGATAAAAGCATCAGTGGTGGGGTCCAGTTCAAACATTCTCATGGAATCTTTTATTCCACTTCTGTTCTGTGTAGGGGTATAATTCATGATTCATAGTGTGCTGAGTAGATAGCACCAAAAACTTTTCATAGTGGGTGTACCTTTTACCTTGTCACAGTAGGTTTGACAGTTCCAATCACTTAACATCTCTGTGACCATAAGTCTTTTTATTGTGTGTGTGTGTGTGTGTGTGTGTGTGTGTGTGTGTATTTCCCTTCCTGGTGAGTATACAATAGTCTGAATTTTAACTTCCTTAAATACTATTGTTTTATACTCATTCATATGTTTATTTGTCATTTGAATCTTTCCTCCTTTGTGAAATTGTAAGGCCCCCAAAAAGGAAACCCCAACTCTGTCCCATGGATGGACGGCAACCCCAATCAACCGCAGGAGGCGTCACTTGATGCAAACCGCAAGAGGTGTTTATTCCAGTGAGCTGGGACCCAACTCCAGGAGTCGAGTCCCTAGCAGAAAATCTTGTAGGTTTATAAAGGCAGAGACCACACATTGGGAGGGGTCACACATGAAAGGGGGAAAAGGGGGGGGGGAAAGAAAATGGGGAACAAAGCTGCCGGGAAATTTCAAAGGGGGTCTGGGTTTGCTGATAACATACAACATGTTTCACAATGTTTTACAACAGGGTGTAGATTCTGGTGTCTTAACTGCCTGAATACTATCTTGCTCCAATTACTCTTTTACTCTCTGTTTGGGGCTGTTTCCTGGAACAGCTTTAAGGGCTTTGTTCCCATTACTGGGAGGGAAACCTTAGGGAGTTGAGATAAAACAGACAGCTTAAAAAAATGTCCATTCTTTCATTTCCCCATTTTCTTTTCTGGTAAGTTCTAATCATGGAACTTCTGTCTCTATATACTCTTCTCCAAAGCTATTTCCTTGGTGGAGGGACTGGTATTGTTGCCTGAGCATTAGTAAATATACAGCACTTACTCTTTCCCTGATGAAGGTGACTAGGTGATTTCAGGCAGGCAAGAGCCCAGGGGGCGGGCCACCAATTAGCAGCCCCTTGTTTGCAGTCCTTGATAAACAGTCCTTGATAAAGGCAGGTAAATTTGGTAATCAATGGGCTCCGGAGATCCTTGACATTCCATTCTTCCAGGGGCAGTCTCCAACTTCCAGAGGCAGATGATTTTATGGCCATTTCCTCGATTTGACCCGATCCCCTATTTCTACACTAACTACCTGTTCCCAATTCTGGCTTCATTCCCCCCTCTAATCTCAGGAACTCCATGCTGCTGGGGAAGGAGGTCGATGACCGCTCTAGCTTCTTCGAGCTGGAAAGTGGGTGGCGTGGGGCAAGCAGCTTGGAGTTCCTTTTCTAAAAATCAGGTCAATCAAGGGGTCCCAGGAAGAAGCCTGGTTGGGGAAGAGCAGGTTGTAAAGTCATCTGGGGGCGGCTGCTTCTATGATAGAAGAACAAAAAGACATGAGTCCTGAAATGAGATTAGCACAAAGTAAATGTTGCAGCATCTGAAACATGCCACTGAGTATCATGAAAATGACAGAAGTCAATCTCTCACCAGGAGGTGGAAGAACTGAGAAATTGTTCCCATAACTAGGCCTAGCAAAGGCTGGAGAGAACAAGGCCTTTATTTGGGGACTTTAACATTGTCATAGATGTCCCCAGAAAATATAGTTAAGCTACTTAATGTCATCTGATTTTGTAAAATATCCCTTTATTGGTATAACCTGTGTTTAGTAGAGATCTCTATACTTCTGTTACTTAGAAATAGATAATCATACTGGCAAACATAGATTAAGTCTACCTGTGTAGCTTAGGAAGGTCTGCAGACCTTAAACTGACTAAAAACTTCTGACTCTGGCAGTTTCTCTTGATAGTTATCAGGCACATTTGCTGAAGAATCTTTCTTTCATTTGTAGCTTCCAACCTTTATTCTAGTGGGCTAATACAAGTGTACATCTTAAGTTACATTTAATTATTATTTCCTTTAAATGCCCAAGAATGGCTATATTTTGGTTTTAACTGTTTTGCTGGGTATCTAAGATCAAGCTGGTCAAATTGACCTGGTTCCTGTCTTGTTAAAGAGTCAGCTGAGTTCCCACAGGGGTCACTCATACAGAACTTAAGAGCGGCTCCTTAGCTCCACCAGTGACTTTGATTAGGCAGGGTCTCTTGATGAGGTGACTTCCTTTAGAAACATCAAGGGATGTTTTCCCTTTTCCATGACCCTCCTCTGCAGCAGATGCACTGGATAATTTTTCATCCTCTAGTCTCAACAATCTCCTTGATCAGGAGGTTGTGTGACCCAGAGTTGCAACGCTCCTTAGAGAAGTTCTCTTACTCCCTGGGTTCAGGCTAACGTTGAGGGCAAGACCCAAATATGGACTTTTCTTGACCTCTGTATTTAACTCCAATTTCTAAGTTTGATCTTAATTATCCAGCAAGCCAGTCTCACCAGTCATAAATTAAGAGTAATGGGCTTTAACTTTAATGTCCATAACTTTACAGTTATTTACCCTTTTATCTAACTGGAGTCTGCATTAGTACTGGAAGTTACCACTATCTATTCTATAGGTGATGGCTTATTATCACAAGTTACCTAGGTTGTTTGTTCTTGGAGCAGCTACTTCTGCAAAACATTAACAGGTAACAGTTTTACAAAATGAAATTAGCAAGAGTAAAAATATATTCAGCTTGTATAATAGCTATCTTGAATTTTGATTGAGAACTACATTCTATCCCCTATTTGAGATCACAGTACTTTTACAACAAGAACCAATCTTTTGACTATAACTTTAAATAAGCTGAAGTCTGGCTTATTTTGGAGCTATTCTACACACAGTGAGGTGGGAGGCAGAGCCTTATCTCAGGTAAGGCGTGGCTCTTTACAGATCTTAAGTGTTCTAATTCTGATGTTGATCTTTGCTTCTTTTCCTTAAATACCATTAAGTAGTTTACATATACTGTTTCCTGAGTCTATATAAACTTTATAATTAACACAATTTAACATAGTATCTAAAACATGAATCAAAGAAAGGCTGAGAGAGCTTTTAACTTTCCTTTTGTGTGATTAAGTGGCAAAATGTTTTCATGTTTCTTTCATATTTCACAATATTAACCTTTAAACAAATCAGACTCTAATGTTTAGAAATACATTTACATTTGAAATTCTTTATCTCAGTGTAAAAAGTAACAAATTTTACACATACACTATTGATAGCAGGTCCTATAATAGAACATTAAATGATAGAAATAAATCCCCAATAAAATTTACTCTTTATAAGTTTAAGATTACCATTACAGACAAGTTTAATCTGGAGGATAGCAGAGCTTAATAAATTCCTTGCTTTAAAAACTTGTGGTCCTGAAAAATATGAACACATTTAATATACAACTAGTGACCATTTCACAATTACCTTGACACTTTTATCTTACCAAATTTAGTTTTTAAAGAGAAATGTATACTCTGTAACAAAGTACAATACTCTATAATAGTTGTTTAACCATAATTGTATACACCCCAATTTTTAAGACTAATTGTTCTAAAGAATAAACTTAATAGACACAAAGTTAAGAGTAAATTAGTGTTTCAAATCCTTGTCATTTTACCATGTCATTCTACCATATAGATTAAACTTTGGTTTATATCAGAACATTAGTATTTCACCTTAGGAAAAACCTTCAATAGTTTTAGCTGTCTCACATACATATAACCAACTTAGTTACACACAAACTTGTTGAAACTTGCCCTTTACTTACACAGACTTTCTTAGCTCTTACTTAGACCCTCATGTATTTCATCACACAAGCACTTTCTTACCCAGAAACATTTCCTTTTTCCTTTTACTAAATATATTTCCATACCCAGAACCTTTTATTTTCTCTTTCCTATTCGTTGTCCCCTTTTTGTTCACATTTTGAAACAACTCTTATGAAATTTCTGAATTTAGATAAATTACTCTATTTTAATAAGATTAAATATTCTGTTATTTATAGTACTCTAATTGAAACACAGTTGAAACTTTTGGGACCCTTTGTATATAGAAGTGCACTTGTTAGGACATAACTCTTAGTAACCTTGTTTTTAGTTTAGTGATGACACAAAGCAAGTTTAAACCCTTTTATTTACCAACCTATGAAAACACCAATAATGTTTAAGTATGATACCCCATGGAATTTAAGGAGTTAAAAGTACTCGATGTTATTTAACAATTAGCATTTTAACTTTGTAAATTAATCAGATATCTCTACAAACACATTAGAGTAATCCCATACATGTTAACTCTAATTCACTTATTCTGTAAAAACCAAGATATCAGACAAGTGTTCTGTACAGTATTTGCTGTCTCTTTCCTGTTGAAGAAAAGTCCTAGAAACAATTGATATTAGACATTTTATTAACATCAATATTTTATTAGCTTGACCACCTAGAGACTTGCAAGTTATTTTCAAAGACATTTTACTCTTATTAGTTTACCCAATTTGAACCTCTTTTAAATCACGTGAATTAAAAGTATTTGGATCCATTTTTAAATTTTAATTTTAGGAGCGCTCAGTTTTGATACAGACAAAACATGACATCAGACAGCACAACATACAAATAACACAAAATCAAGCCCTTGTAACTTTATAGGTGAATCTCCATTGCAGTTTAACTGATGTTCAAAAACTCTAGTTGAATAAAAAAAATAGAACTGATCAAAAAAAAAAATCATGAGCTCAAAAAAAACATATAATTAAAAATATAGCATTTACTTTGCTGGAGTTTTAAAGACTCTTTTTACCTTTTCTTTCCCTGGGTTTGAGACTGGTCTCCTACTGAGCCTTTAGGCTTCTTTTATTTATATTTCAATGTAAGCCTGGACTGAGATCTGGAAGGATCTAACAGGTTTTAACAGAAACTCTGTGTCTAAGGCATTTTAGCCATCTCATCCGGACAGGTTGGATGTTAAAATTATGAGACCTTATTTTTCATTACTTTTGAGACTGAAGCTACTTTGCTAAGTTACCCTTCAGGGCTGTTGGGAGCGGGAGTCCAGAGAAGGAACCTTTGGGGTCCACCTGAGAGTAGCCCGGGCCGAGAACCCCCCAGTTGTTCCAACCCTTCCTCCACCTTGTCCGCCACAAACACACAACAGAACCAGATACAGACGGGCGCCAATCTCTGATCCACCAATTGAACCCCATCAGCGCCCTTACCGATGGAGACTACCAGGCGTCCCTGGCTCTCCTTCCACCCTTAGGGCGTCCCCCAGGGCTGCAACCTGTGGCCCCCCAGGCACGTCTGCCGGCCACTGTTCAGCCACTCTCACGAGTCACTGAACGGCTGCCACCGAAACCGAAAGCGCGCTCACAGAACCAGACCAACTAACAAAACACAAGACAAAGACAACTTCGGGCTACCCCTTCTTACCTCCAAGGTCAACTCCGCGGATGAGCGGGGGCCATCTTATCCCGGGCGAGCCCCCAAATGTAAGGCCCCCCAAAAGGAAACCCCAACTCTGTCCCATGGATCGACGGCAACCCCAATCAACCGTAGGAGGCGTCACTTGACGCAAACCGCAAGAGGTGTTTATTCCAGTGCGCTGGGACCCAACTCCAGGAGTCGAGTCCCTAGCAGAAAATCTTGTAGGTTTATAAAGGCAGAGACCACACATTGGGAGGGGTCACACATGAAAGGGGGAAAAGGGGGGGGGAAAGAAAATGGGGAACAAAGCTGCTGGGAAATTTCAAAGGGGGTCTGGGTTTGCTGATAACATACAACATGTTTCACAATGTTTTACAACAGGGTGTAGATTCTGGTGTCTTAACTGCCTGAATACTATCTTGCTCCAATTACTCTTTTACTCTCTGTTTGGGGCTGTTTCCTGGAACAGCTTTAAGGGCTTTGTTCCCATTACTGGGAGGGAAACCTTAGGGAGTTGAGATAAAACAGACAGCTTAAAAAAATGTCCATTCTTTCAAAATCTTTTAAAATTTCTCATCTCTGTTGAGATGTATTTCACCTAGAAAATGTATAGTACCTCATATGTTTTGCACCCTAAGCACTTTACAAGAAATGTTTGCTAAATCATCTCCCAGTTTTGATCTTGCCTTTGAACAATTGAGATACACTGACTTAAAATGTAAAAAGTAGAATTCACAGATGTGAAGTTCTAGAAATATACAGGATGGGATCTTGGAAAGGAGGAAGTAACACAATCAGATAACCGAGGTACATGTAAACTCCCAGAAGTTTTAGATAAATGCCAGGGGTCACATGCACTGTGCTGGAATAACCATGAATATGCACAAAGGGTGAAGACAACATTAATTTGGATGATCCAGTGCTATATGCAACTGGGTAAATTTCTGTGGTTTTAGTCAAACACATGTGTCATATTTATTATCTAAACAGGGCTGTGTCCTCAGCTGTACTTCTGGGTTTGTCTCTGTTCTATAAGGTTTTTGTTTGTTTATTTATTTGTTTTGAGTTGCAGATCTCTAAATTTTCTGTTAAGTATCTTGGAGACATTTTACTACACAGCTTTCTCATCTCACTATATTTTGTGGATATTTTTTTTTTGTCCTGCTTCAGTGTGCAGATACATGGTCCCCTGCTTTTCTTTTTCTTGTGTTTGGAGATGAATTTTCAGAAATCCTGGCAAATATTGTTTGTAAGTATATGCCTATGGGCAATGTGCCATCTTTTTTGCTACAAGCAGTTGTGAAGTTTGAGGGTAACTGTTGGTACACCATCATGTTCTATGCAAGGTGGGATTTGTCTATCTTGCTTCTGAATGCTATGTCTAAAACATAGAGAAGAGAAGCTTTTATGTCCATAAGCTGAGCAATGCCAGCAGTCATTGCAAGCTAGAATTATTCTTTTATATAGACTCTGCAAGTAGTGTGGCTCTGATAACACTGTGACATTTGTTCATCATCAAGATACCTAAACCATTCATAACTGTAAAGTAATAAATTTCTATTATTCTGAGCAATTATATTTGTGATGATTTCTTTCAGCAGCATTAGGAAAGATTTTTTTTTTCTGCAACTGAAGTTGACCACATGACCAAAGACTTATGGGATAAATATTAAAGCTAAGTAATAGTTGTCAAAACTGTGCAAATATTTAGCAAAATATGATTGAAGATTACTACCTATTGTCAAAAACAGGAACACCTTGGTCAGGTAACTTCTTTAATCTGAAGAATTCATATGCTCTGCTTCTTCAAAATGTGAACTATGTGTTGTGTCCTTAGGAAACTTGCCTCTTTGGTGTAGACTATGTCTTATAATTTGTACCTTAAGAAACATTCTAAAGTTAAATTTGACTTTTTTTAATTTTCAGTAAACCACCTTGATATACATAAGTGGAGGTCTGATGCTGACTTAAATTTTCTGATAACATTTGTTTTCAGCTTTGGAGAAAGGTGGATTTCTTTTCTAATTTTATCTTTTACTAGATTGAGAAAAGAAGTTTGCTGGCTAGTGTTTGTGTCACCTGTTGTGTGTGGAACATATTTGTGGTGGCATGTGGTTTTGTTCTCTTGATTTATGTCGTTTGAACTAATGTTTGACTGAGAGTCTCACCAGAATCTTTGACTTTGTCAAAGTAAAAGTGATTGCAACTTACATGTGTCTTTTATATCAGTTTTGTGGGTTTTCCATATGAGGTATCAGAAGTATTTTTAAAGTAGATATTTTCAAGGTAAGAATTTATTAAAAATTTTCAGAAGCTACAATTGGGCTTAGAAAGGTAACAAGATTCAAGGACAATCAGTAGTTTATGTATATAAGGAAACATTCAAATGTAATATTTAAACAATTTACAATAATCAAAAAGCAAGTACTTAGGAATAAGTTTTAGAAACATAATGAAATCTTGAATACTGAGAACTAGAATACATGGCCTGTTTATAGAAGATCTAGCATGATCCCTAAGCCCCCTTCTTGTTTGTGAGGGCTATAACTTTGGAGAAAGAGCACCAAAATTGTATTTTTTCTCTGTGGTACTGAAATAGGATCTAAGTGTTTTACCATTGAGCTATATCACCATCACTTTTTATTTTGTCTTGGGACAGTTTCTTGCAAAGTTACTGAGACTAGATTTAAAGTTGTGATCCTCTGGAGTCAGTCTCACAAGTAGCTACCACCCCTGGAAGGGATTGTATTCTTTTGCTTTTTAAAAAACTAGGGATTGAACCCAGGGGTGCTTAACCACTGAGCCACATCCCCAGCACTCTATTTTCTTTTTTTTTTAGGTTGAGATGGGGTCTTGCTAAGTTGCTTAGGGTTTGGATAAGTTGCTGAGACTATCTTTGAATGTGCGATTCTTCTGCCTCTGCCTCATGAGCCATGGGGATTACAGGAGTGTGGTGCCTAGCAGAGACTGCATCTTGACTTTCATATGGTTACAGGTTGACTGAAGATAAAATCTGGACCTGCAAATGAGTATTATTATCTCCAATTTTGAGGGAGAAGGTGGAAGCCAAGAAAGCATAAGGGTATCCATATTTTAGGAAGTGGAAAACCAGGTACTAATTCAAATGCCAGTTATTCAGTATTTAAATGTTTCCTAGATACTACAGAAGTAATTGTTTAAGAGAGAAATTGGTTCAAGAACACTGAAGGGGAACTAGGTATTTCAAAGTATCAGAGAGTGGACACAGAAAATCAATGCTCATCTACTTGGGTATGAAGAATAGAGTGTATGAGGTTTCATTGTAGAATCCTCAAGATATATAAGAATGTAAACAATGTAGTGGGTGCATTTTTAAAAGATGATCATGGGTAGGATTTGGTCAATAGTTAACAATCACACCCCATCCACATACCAACAAACTAACTTTTCTTTCACCTCACCCCTATGCTGTTACTTTAACCCACAACAACACTTCTGAAGATGCAGTTTGCTTGAAGAAAAGTCAGTTTCATTAGTACTGTGGGGATTACCAATGGAAAGAACTCCTTGCCTAGCTTGTGGCAGAATCCAGTAAAAGAATTGCAAAGTTCAGGATCTTCACTGCCCCCATGTCCCTCTTTCTGTCTCACACACAAAGAACTAAAGACAACCATAGTTGAATTGATGGGTGAGGTGAACTTGGAAGTTTCGGACCAAATAATTGGAAAATTAAAAGGACTAATGTGCAGAAAGATTATGAATCAACATATCTCCTATCACCTTAATGTTTTATTTCATTATTTTCACAAAAGAAGTTTTCCTGTGTAATATAATCTACAGAAAACTCCCAAATTAGTTTAATGTGACAGGTTTAAAGAAATGAACAAATTAGCATATTATCTTGTTTATTAACAAATTTAAAGTAAAATAGTAATTTTTTTAAAGACTTTGGATTGCTTCTTTTCAGTTTGATAAAATCAGGCCTAGGAGAAGAGTTTCCTACTTCTCTTAATTCTATTTTGTTGTTGTTTTCTTTGTTTTGTAAATTTAAGTTGTAAAACAGTATGTGTAACAATATGTACACAGAGAAAAATCAGTGATATAAGTAATTTATTTATCAGATATGCTACATACTCATCATGTTGAACCACTCTGCCATAATTTTTTTAAAAATCATGTAATGTTAGCCAAAATAGATGGATTTGGAACCTGGAAGTGAAGAAAGACATATAAAGAAAACTATCACATTGCCTCATGTATGATAATTAAAATAAAATTTATTTGAAAGTGAAGTATTGATTACTATGACTCAGAACTGTCCTGGGCATCAAGAGTGCAAGAAAGTTTTTTGGTTATTATCAGTACGTGTGTGTACATAGGAAAATATCAAACTAAATGTTCTTAATATGTACAACTGATATGTGCTAACAAAACTCATCATCTCACATTTTCACATTATTCTGTAGTGAGAATACATATAATCCTACTGTCTTTGGGAATTCCCTGTACATAGTGCAATATATTAACTTTAGTCCTCTAATAACCATCATTCTCTTTCTATATATTCATCAGTTTTCTTTTTTTTTTTTTTTTTTGGTTCCAGATTTCATACATAGAGTATGCAATTCATTGTTTCTGTGCCTGGATAATTTCCTTTAGGTTTATCCATATATTACAGATGGCAAAATATTCTTTTATCACTGGAATTTTCCAGGGTTGCTTTATCACTGAGATATACCCCAGCCATTTTTTTTTCAATTTTAAGACAGCATCTTGCTAAATTACTAAAGTTTGCTTTCAACTTTTGTCACCATTCCCATCAACAGAATCCTTATTTTAAAAATTGAATAAGCCAGGTGTGGTGGCACGTGACTCTTGTAATCCCAGGGTTTAAGGAGGTACGAGAAACAGGACCACAAGTTTGATACTGGCCTCAGCATCTTAGTGAGACCCTCTGAACCTTAAAAGACTCTGTCTCAAAATATTTTTAAAAAGCTGAAAAAGATTATATATAAGTTTATACATTTGTGTGTATATAAGCAGTTAACTGTGTGTGTGTATAAGTTTTCTTATTCAGTTATTCTTTCATAGATATTAAAAATCACTTCAGGAATAAATAGGATATGCTAATAGATCTAGATGTGAAGAAATATAACATAAAAGACCTACAAATTAAAATTTAAATTAATTGGAAACATTCTTTTTTTGGGGGTGTACCAGGGTTTGAACTCAGGGGCACTTGACCACTGAGCAACATCCTCCTTTGTATTTGTATTTAGAGACAGGGTCTCACAGAGTTTTTTAGCACCTCACTTTTGCTGATACTGTCTTTGAACTTGTGATTCTCCTGCTTCAGCTTATGGGGCCACTGGGGTTACAGGCATGTGCCACCACACCCAGCACAAATGTTTTTATCAGAATTTGAAAAAATGGTCATTGGAGTGAATGCCCGTAGTCCCAGCTACTTGTGAGACTAAAGCAGGAGAATGATTTACACCCAGGAATTTGAGGTCAACCTGGGTAACACAGAGAAACCTAGATACAAAAACCAACCAATGGGGCTGGGGATATAGCTCAGTTGGTTGAGTGCTTGCCTCAAAACACAAGGCCCTGGGTTCAAATCCCCAGCAACACACACACACACACACACACACACACACACACACACACACACACAATAACCAACATACAATACCTAAACAGAAACCACAAATTTAAAAATATATATATGCCTTCACTGGCACTGGTGATTTTAACCAAACTTTTAATAAGGAATCAATAACAATAATTTATGATCACTTCTAAAAATAGAAGTATAAAATTTTACCAATTCTTTCTATAACACCAGGTTTACTAGATAACACATCACAAGAAAAAAAAATTACAGGCTATCTTACATTATGAATATTGACTAAGATACTCAAAACCACTAGCAAACTGAAGATAACAACATAAAAAGAAAAGACAGGACCCCTTGCCCAAGAGGGACATCTCTCAACTTCATCAATATTTCAAAATATAGTAAGATTCCAAAAATCATTTTGGTAGAAAAAAGGTTTTGGAAAATAATATGACAATCTATGGTAAAACCTATGGCAAATTAGGACCAGTGGAAAATTTTTTTTTCAATTCACTAATGGGCAGCTAAGAGCTGTTTTCAGGTATCATATTTCATGGCAAAACCTAAATGCTTTACAACTAAGTTTAGAAAAAGGAAAAAATAGTATGATTTTCTGACTTTTCCTAAATGTTCTGAGAATATTAAACATGGGTATTGTACTTCAAAGAAGAAATAGCCTAGCAGATAATATTATCCTTTATATAATCGTTCTAAGGAATTTTCATACAGTAAAGAATTATTAGAAGTACATTAGTTCAGTAAGAGCATAGGTTACAAGACCCACATAAAATTATGTAAATCACCTTAGCAATGAGTAATGTCAAAATTGAGACACAAATCCATTCACAATGTAGGAAAATAATTTTAAAAGGAACACATTTAAGAGCAGTTCACTACAAAGCAAAAAGTGAAAATTAAATGAAAGAAAATATGGAAACAAATGGGAAATAGCTAATATTCAGTGATCATAAGTTTAATTCTGACAAAAATCACAGTGTTTCACCGAGGATCTTCAGATTAAACTTAATTACTTGTAAATTCCGGTGTCATATTGTAGAAATTGTCCAGCTGACACTAATAATCATAAGAAAGTTTGAAAAATATCAAATAATGAAATCAATGTTGAAGTAAAGAGTTGTTACTTTTATAAAACTGTACATTGCAACAAAATAATTCATGTGGAATATTGAATTTTAACATTTTTAAGATTACTGATAGAACAGAAGTCCCCATGCCTGAGTGAGGAGATCTGTGTCAACTTAGAAAATAATTAGGCTGAGATTGACATTTGTCACCACAGATATTACCTGCTGAGCATAAAAGAAATTGAATACCTTTCATGATAACTTTCTTCTGCTTCCCAGATTTTTTTGCATTTTACTCAAGTATAGCCCAGTGTGTATCAGGTATTGGGCCTCAAATATATTCCTGCCCCTCCTGAAGATGCAACACAGGTGAAATAATGCATTCCAGTTCCCATGTGAATGGTCAAAAAGGTTTACTCTTGTTCCTCACACAAGCTGAAGCATATTTTAAGCACTGTTTTGTATATTATGGTTTTGATTTATTGGTGAGGGGTGGAAGTTTGCAGGGATTCAGGCAAAGTCTTATTTCCACACCTTCATCTGTACAAAGTTTTCTCCAAGTATCCTTTGACCTAGATATTGATGTTATTTCTCTGATTGTAAGTATTTTTTGCTCTGTAGGAAATGTGTAAAAAAATTTTCATTTACTGCTAGAGTTCCATATCAGCACCATGTGGGAAGCATTCTCAAGGTACTACCACATTTTTCTTCATACATCTTGTGAGATTCCTGAGAAAAAGCATGCATAATCATGGGGATTATTCGCAGGTTTGAGGATTTCACATTCTCACTCAATCACATATGTACTTTGAGACTGATATTAAAATATCAGTTTAATTTGACTAGTTTACATAGTTTTCAGGGAGAAGTTCAAGACTTGTGGCTTTCATTTTCCATAGACTCTTGTATCGTAATATGCCTGGTGAGTTGTCTTGTGATATCATTCCTTTGATAGGACTCAGAAAATAATTATCTCATTCATTTCCAGTTAATTTTTTAATAATTTTTCTTGTTTCATATTTAGGTACTCCTCTTTTTGGCAATTCTCTATAACTGGAAAATTAACACAGAAACTATCCACTATTTTTACATATGATTTTTCTTTATTATACTTTGGAAGTTATTTTAGGACCCAGTTAGTGTGTTCTACCTATACTAGTTTGTATTAAGTATTTTTTATATCTGTATGCTATTATCACTCCATTTTAAAATCAGATCTATGTCTGTGTTGATCTAATTTACTACTCCTCACAGGAAGCCAGATACACCCTTCAAATTTATTTGTTTATTTACTTTATTATTATTATTATTATTATGTATATATTTCTTTTGTGGTGCTGGGAATTGAACCCAGTGCCCTGTGCTTGCAAGGCAGGCACTCTACAAATTGAGCTCTGTCCCCAGATCTCAAATTTATTTTGCTATTAAAATAAATAATGAGCTGTTCAGGACCCCATGTGTTTTAGGCAACTTCACATCACTGTAACCAAAGAATGTGACAAGAACAACAACTTACAAGAGGAAACACTTATTTTGGAGCATGGTTTCAGAGGTTCATTTCAGTCACTGACTCCATAGCTTTGGTTCTTAGATGAGGCAGAACATCAAGAAGGAATGTGACACACGAAAGCAGATCAGGACATGACAATCATAAATCAAAAAAATGACTCCATTTACTAGGGACAATGTATAATTACCAAAGCAGGCCCCAAGGAATGTCTTCTAGCCACAACCTACCTTCCTAAAGTTATAATACCATTGATCCATATCAGTAGATAAATCCACTTGCAGTGCTCATAATCTAATTATTTCACCTCTGAGGAGTCTTGCACTATCTCACACATGAATCTTTGAGGGAAACATCATATCTTAGCCATAACACCATGTCATAGTTGCATTTTGTTGAACCGGACAGGAAAATAATAAAAACTATATTGTCTGACCTCAGAAAAGTTCAGTCCCTGGTTACTGTTAGTCATTTTTCATGTTTCTGTGATTTTCAACTTTGGTTTACCACCTTGAAATAGAAATCATAATTGAGGCAAAATTAGTAGGACTCAGTAAAATTTTAAAACATAGTTACATTGGTACCTATTATTTATACAAAGTAGTGGGTATTCTTCTGGCATATTTCTAGATGCACATACTATATTTAGATCAATGTCATGCCACAGGATTTCCCCTTGCCTTCTCTCAATTCTTACCTTTATCTTAATGCTTTATCATTTATTTGATAAAATCCTTTTTTTTTTCTATTGTTTCCATACATGAAATAAAATGTACACTTATTGTTCTGTCTGGCTTTTTTGTCTCAAAATACAGCTCTCCAGTTGCATTCATTTTCCTGCAAAACAGCTAATTTTTGCTCTTCTTTATGGTTTAGTAAAACTTCATTGTGTTTATATTCCATGTTTTCTTTATTCTTTCATCTGTTAATGTACACCTAGGCAGATATCATGAAAATTTTAGTGAATTGTGCTTCTGTAAACAGAAATGTATGTATTATGTGTGCTCTTTTCTATTCTTTTAGATAGTGAGGAGTGGTAGACATTGGCTGTATTATATAATAGTTCCATCAGGGTCCAGCCCTAGCATGATTGGGAGTCCTAGATGGATGGGAGGCATTGGCACGGTGGAGAAACAGCACACAGAGACACCAAGTGTTCTGAGGCTGGATCTACCTTTATTTTTTTCTGCCAGTCTTTTTATAGATATTTTTCTTTACTAATGATCATATCATTTTATGGTTAGTTTAAAATAAGAAAAACCTTCAAAAATACAATCTATGCTTCTTCTCAAAGTACACATTCTCTCTGTATGACAGCCTAGACCAAAACAACCTTATTTCCCAGCTAGATTAAAACACCCTCGTCTCACTAAAACAACCTTGTCTCCCAGGTAAACTGAGGGCACCATGATCTGGCAGCCTTTAACCTTCAGAACAAACACATCATTAGATTTTTCTAAGAAACTACCCCGACCATGAACTCCAGTGTTTAACAGCGAGAAACTTTTACTATTATTAAAGGGCAAAGAAATCAACTTATAGTTCATATTTAGTCTATTCTAATTTCATATAATAGCAGACTACATCTTATTCTGATTCTTAAAGAATTATACTGAACATAGGAAAAGCACAAATTAGTCTTATGACTAACCTAAATGTTTTTATTATGTAAAGGATCTCTAGAATCAACTATTGAAACTAAGAAAGCAACAAAGGTTAAACACCACATCCAACCTCAGAGGAATGTCTCTTTATCCATCTATTATTATACTAAAGCAATCACAGGCTCCTTTTAACTTGAACACAGCTACAATTGTTTATTTTCATATATTTTATCTGTGTACTACCACCAAATTTTTATTATACACTATTTTGTGTCCCAATACAGTAAAACATTCCCAATGTTCTTCCAATAAGTTTCTAAATAATATATTGACTATTAATATTAAAAAGCAACTACACATAAAGATATTCCACGCCTATGGCCCCCAAGAGGGAGGACAATCAACAGACCTGTGTCAAGTGTTGAGTCCTTTATTCCAACGACTGTGTCAAGTGTCGGAGTGGCAGGAAATAGATGCAGCATAGTTTTATTTTTAGTTTTCTAAGGAAGTATTTATCATGACTTTCAACAACATTGTACAAGTGTTCCCTTTTCCCCACACTCTTGCCAGCATTTTTTTGCTATTTTTACGATAGATTATGGCCATTCTGACTAGAGTAAGATGAAATCACAGTAAAGGTTTGATTGGAATTTCACTGATGGTTAAAGATGTTGACATTTTTTCACATAATTGTTGCCATTTGGTCTTCTTTGAGAGGTTTCTGTTTATTTTATTTGCCAAAGTAATAAATGGATAATTTGTTTTTATTTTCATGTTGACATTTTATAATTCATATATTTAGATATTAATTATTTTTCAGAATAATAAATGGCAAGATTTTCTCTCATTCAGTATGTTGTCTCCATGCTGTTAATTTTTTTCTTTGCCATGTAGAAGCATTTTTATTTTGATGTCATGCTGGTATTTCTTCTTGATATTATTTGCTGAGAGATTATTATTTTTTAAGAAGTCACTGCGTACTCCTTTAGGTTTTATTCTAGCAGTTTTGAAGTTCCTGGGCTTATTCTCAGGTCTTCAATACCTTTTGGTTGACATTTACACATGGCTATCCCATTTTCCCAGTACAATTTCAAAAAGATGACTTCTCTCCAATGTATATTTGGGGATTTTTATCACTAATTAGATGAAGAAATATTTGTGGGTGTCTGTGGCTCCTATTCTGTTTCATTTGTTTCTGTGTCTGTTTTTGTCTCAGAACCACACTGTTTTTTTCATTAGCGTCTTTTATTATTCCATATAATTTCTAGGATTGAAATTTAACTCATTTATTTTTAATTGGTGCTTACTACATATATATAAACATGGAATTTACAATAGGTTTATATATGCACATAATATTTTGTTAAATTTATTCCACATTTCTTCTACTTTTCTGCCCCTTCTCTGTCTTTCTCAGTCCTAATCTTTTCTATAACTTTATGAAATCCAATCACCTCACTTTCCCCTTTTTTTGCTGTAGCTGCCATGCATGAAAGAAAACATTTGACCCTTGATTTTCTGAGTCTGATTTATTTCACTTAGCATAATGTTCTTCATTTATATCCATTTACTGGTAAATGTCAAAATTTAAGTCTTTTTTATTCCTGAGTAAAACTGCTCTATGTGCCTATGTGTATGACATTTTCTTTCTTTTTTTTTTATTTTGTGGTGCTGGGGATTTCACCCAAGGCCTTGTGTTGGCCAGGCAAGCACTCTGCCAGGTAAGCTATATCCCTAGCCAATGTGACATTTTCTTAATCCATCATCTGTTGAATAGCATCTAAACTGCTTCAATAAGTTGGCTATTGTGATTATGCTACTATAAATATAAATGTGAATGTATCAAAATGTAGTTTTAATTACATATAGTTATATATATATATATATATATATATATATATATGGCACTTGACTAATATTCAATATTCATGGCTATTCAGAAATTTTTTCTGATACAAATATAAATCAGTCATGAGAAGAACAGAACAACACTTCACTGATGATCAAATATATAAAGCCATGCTTTATTCATGTAAATATTTCTTAATATAGAAAAAAAATTTATGTAAAGATATCACCTCCATTTTTATTTGCCCTTTTTTCTTGGCAGTGGATTTGACTGTCTGTGCTTTCTGTGCACACTTTTGTTTTTTCATTCTGGTAAAATATGCATAAAATTAAATTTACCATTATAAACATTTTTAGGGTACAATTCAGTACCACTTAGTGTACTTGCAGTGTTATCAAACAATCACAACTCTTTAGTCCCTGACATTTTTTATATATAAAAAATTCAGTGCCAAAACCCATTCCCAATTTCTCCTTCCCTTAGATTCTGAAATGACTAAGATGCATTTTTTCTCTAATATATTTGCTTTTGTGTTAAAATTTTAATTTTACCTATGCAGCATGTGGCAAATTTCTTTAATTTCTTTCCCTTAACATAATGCTTTCAAGGCCATGCATATTATATATTATTCTACTTAAACTCTTGATGAGTACAATTCTACTATGTGTACATACCAAATTTTAGTTATGACATTTGCAGTACTATGGATGAATCCAGGTGAACTCTTCCATTAAGCAACATTCCCATACCAATTTATTATTATTTTTTTCATTTCAAGTCTGGGACTCCATAAACCTGCTCAAATTTGTGATTTCCCTGCCTACAGCCTAGATAGGTTGCACCAGGATGCCTGGCAGTTATCAGTTAGTCTGCTATTAGATAAATGGATTGTACTTTTTGTTATTTTGAATAATTCAACTATAGATATTCATATACAAAATGTTTTCTATGTTTTTAGTCATTTTTGTACATGTATGTAGTGAATGCTCATTCATTTTGTAATTAATTGCTATTTTTATGTTATTATTATTTATATATTTATTACATTGAATACATGAAGGTGATTTCCAAAGTACTTCAAACATTTTGCATTATCCCAGAGATGTAAAGAATTTGCAATTTTCCACAGTTTTGATTTTTTTTAATTTTTTTTCGTGTTTTTGGGGTTTTGATAGATTTTAATACTGTTTTTGTTTACAGCACACAATGCAACAACATTTAGATAGAAAAAATGTCAAACAATCTCTAACTTATGGCTCTGAACAAAAAAATATACTATATACAAGAAAGCACAGGGCTTACACAGGCCATAGTTATCAAAATCTACATCCCTAGGAGCCAGTTTGTACATTTCAGTTTGTTTCAGGTCAACAAAACTTTATGGAACCACATTGATTTCATAGGCAGAAATAATGCAGGCGCTCTGGAATGTGTAAGGTATCTAATGGCATGGTCTCTGATATTTGGGTGAATACGAAGAATGCATAGTGGTATTGCAGTGTGAAAGCCTAAAACACCAGTGTTGTGTGTGTAGCTCTAATCATTTTCTCAAAAAGGGAAAATAACTGACCTTCAGCTCAGGCTAAAAATTTTTTTTTTTTTTTATTGTAAACAAATGGGATACATGTTGTTTCTCTGTTTGTACATGGCGTAAAGGCATACCATTTGTGTAATCATAAATTTACATAGAGCAATGTTGTTTGATTCATTCTGTTATTTTTTTCCCTTCCCCCCACCCCTCCCACCCCTCTTTACCCTCTATACAGTAGTTCCTTCCTCCATACTTGCCCCCCTCCCTAACCCTAACTCTAACCCTTCCCTCCCCCCCATTATGTGTCAACCTCCACTTATTAGCGATATCATTCGTCCTTTGGCTTTTTGAGATTGGCTTATCTCACTTAGCATGATATTCTCCAATTTCATCCATTTGCCTGCAAATGTCATAATTTTATCATTCTTTATGGCTGAGTAATATTCCATAGTATATATATACCACAGTTTCTTTATCCACTCATCAATTGAAGGGCATCTAGGTTGGTTCCACAGTCTGGCTATTGTGAATTGAGCAGCTATGAACATTGATGTGGCTGTATTTCTGTAGTATGCAGATTTTAAGTCCTTTGGGTATAGGCCAAGGAGTGGGATAGCTGGGTCAAATGGTGGTTCCATTCCAAGTTTTCTAAGGAATCTCCACACTGCTTTCCAGAGTGGCTGCACTAATTTGCAGCCCCACCAGCAGTGTATGAGTGTACCTTTCTCCCCACATCCTCGCCAACACCTGTTGTTGCTCGTATTCTTGATAATCGCCATTCTAATTGGGGTGAGATGGAATCTTAGGGTGGTTTTGATTTGCATTTCTCTTATTACTAGAGATGTTGAACATTTTTCCATATGTTTGTTGATTGCTTGTAGATCTTCTTCTGTGAAGTGTCTATTCATTTCCTTAGCCCATTTGTTGACTGGACTGTTTGAATTCTTGGAGTAGAGTTTTTTGAGTTCTTTATAGATTCTGGAGATTAGTGCTCTATCTGAAGTATGATTGGCAAAGATATTCTCCCACTCTGTAGGCTCTTTCTTCGCATTGCTGATAGTTTCCTTTGCTGAGAGAAAGCTTTTTAGTTTGAATCTATCCCAGTGGTTGATTCTAGCTTTTATTTCTTGTGCTATGGGAGTCCTGTTAAGGAAGTCTGGTCCTAGACCAACAAGGTGAAGATTTGGACCTACTTTTTCTTCTATAATCTGCAGGGTCTCTGGTCTGATTCCGAGGTCCTTAATCCATTTTGAGTTTAGTTTCGTGCATGGTGAGAGATATGGGTTTAGTTTCATTCTGTTGCATATGGATTTCCAATTCTCCCAGCACCATTTGTTGAAGAGGCTATCTTTTCTCCATTGCATATTTTTGGCCCCTTTGTCTAGTATGAGAAAATTGTATTTATTTGGGTTTGTGTCCGTGTCCTCTATTCTGTACCATTGATCTACCTTTCTATTTTGGTACCAATACCATGCCGTTTTTGTTACTATTGCTTTGTAGTAGAGTTGAAGATCTGGTATTGCAATACCCCCTGTTTCACTCTTCCTGCTAAGGATTGCTTTAGCTATTCTGGGTTTCTTATTCTTCCAGATGAATTTCATAATTGCCTGCTCTATTTCTGTAAGGTACGTCATTGGGATTTTAATTGGAATTGCATTGAATTTGTATAGCACTTTAGGTAGTATGGCCATTTTGACAATATTAATTCTTCCTATCCAAGAACATGGAAGATCTTTCCATCTTCTAAGGTGTTCTTTAATTTCTTTCTTTAGTGTTGTATAGTTCTCATTGTAGAGGTCTTTCACCTCTTTTGTGAGATTGATTCCCAAGTATTTTATTTTTTTCGAGGCTATTGTGAATGGGGTAGTTTTCCTAATTTCTCTTTCTGAAGATTCATCACTTATGTATAAAAATGCGTTGGATTTATGGGCATTGATCTTGTAACCTGCTACTTTACTGAAATCACTTATGAGTTCTAAGAGTTTTCTGGTGGAATTTCCAGGTTCCTCTAAATATATAATCATGTCATCAGCGAACAGGGATAGTTTGAGTTCTTCTTTTCCAATTCGTATCCCTTTAATTTCTTTGGTTTGTCTAATTGCTCTGGCCAGAGTCTCAAGAACGATGTTGAATAGAAGTGGTGAAAGAGGGCATCCCTGCCTTGTTCCAGTTTTTAGGGGGAATGCTTTCAGTTTTTCACCATTTAGAATGATATTAGCCATGGGCTTAGCATAAATGGCCTTTACAATATTAAGGAATGTTCCCACTATCCCTATTTTTTCTAGTGTTTTGAGCATGAAGGGGTGCTGTATTTTATCAAATGCTTTTTCTGCATCTATTGAAATAATCATGTGATTCTTGACTTTAAGTCTATTAATATGGTGAATTACGTTTATTGATTTCCTGATGTTGAACCAACCTTGCATCCCTGGGATGAAACCCACTTGATCATGGTGCACTATCTTTTTAATATGTTTTTGTATGCGATTTGCTAAAATTTTGTTGAGAATTTTTGCGTCGATGTTCATTAAGGATATTGGTCTGAAATTTTCTTTCCTTGATGAGTCTCTGTCTGGTTTAGGTATCAGTGTGATATTGGCTTCATAGAATGAGTTTGGGAGGGTTCCCTCCTCTTCTATTTTATGGAATACTTTGAGAAGTATTGGAATGAGCTCTTCCTTAAAGGTTTTGTAGAACTCGGCTGAGAACCCATCTGGTCCCGGACTTTTCTTTGTTGGTAGGCTTTTGATGACTTCTTCTATTTCAGTACTTGAAATTGGTCTATTTAAATTGTTTATGTCCTCCTCATTCAGTTTAGGCAATTCATATGTCTCTAGAAACCTGTTGGTGTCTTCGAAATTTTCTATTTTGTTGGAGTATAGATTTTCAAAATAGCTTCTAATTATGTTTTGTATTTCCATCCTGTCTGTTGTGATATTTCCTTGTTCATTCCGAATTTTAGTGATTTGGGTTTTCTCCCGTCTTCTCTTTGTTAGTGTGGCTAAAGGTTTATCAATTTTGTTTATTTTTTCGAAGAACCAACTATTTATTTTGTCAATTTTTTGTATTGTTTCTTTTGTTTCAATTTCATTGATTTCAGCTTTGAGTTTAACTATTTCCTGTCTTCTACTACTTTTGGTGCTGTCCTGTTCTTCTTTTTCTAAGGCTTTGAGCTGTAGTGTTAGGTTGTTTATTTGTTGAGTTTTACTTCTTTTATTAAATGCGCTCCATGAAATAAATTTCCCTCTAAGTACTGCTTTCATAGTGTCCCAGAGATTTTGATATGATGTTTCTTTGTTCTCATTTACCTCTAAGAATTTTTTAATTTCCTTCCTAATATCTTCTGTTATCCATTCATCATATAATAGCATATTGTTTAATCTCCAGATGTTGGAATAGTTTCTGTGTTTTACTCTTTCATTTATTTCTAACTTCAATCCATTATGATCTGATAGAATACATGCTAGTGTCTCTATCTTCTCGTATTTGCTAACATTAGCTTTGTGGCATAATATATGGTCTATTTTAGAGAAGGATCCACGTGCTGCTGAGAAGAAAGTGTATTCACTCTTGGTTGGATGGAATATTCTATAAATGTCCGTTAAGTCTAAATTATTGATTGTGTTGTTGAGATCTATGGTTTCTTTGCTCAATTTTTGTCTGGAAGATCTGTCCAGTGGTGAGAGAGGCGTGTTAAAATCACCTAGTATTATTGTGTTGTGGTCTATTTGGTTTCTGAAATTGAGAAGGATTTGTTTGACATACATAGATGAGCCACTGTTTGGGGCATAGATGTTTATGATTGTTATATCTTGCTGATTTATGCTTCCCTTAAGCAGTATGAAATGACCTTCTTTATCCCTTCTGACTAACTTTGGCTTGAAGTCCACATTATCGGAAATGAGGATGGATACTCCAGCTTTTTTGCTGAGTCCATGTGCATGGTATGTTTTTCCCCATCCTTTCACCTTTAATCTATGGGTATCTTTTTCTATGAGGTGAGTCTCTTGCAGGCAACATATAGTTGGATCTTTCTTTTTAATCCAGTCTGCCAGTCTATGTCTTTTGATTGATAAATTCAGGCCATTAACATTCAGGGTTATTATAGAGAAATGATTTGGTTTCCCGGTCATTTGGTTCATTTTTAAAATTTTGTTTATTTATTTGTTTGACACAACTTGTTTCCTCCTTTATTTGACAATTCCTTTAGGATAATTCCTCCCTTTGCTGATTTGCTTCTTTGTTTTTCATCTCTTCCTCATGGAATATTTTGTTGAGAATGTTCTGTAATGCTGGCTTTCTTTTTGTAAATTCTTTTAGCTTTTGTTTATCATGGAAGGATTTTATTTCATCGTCAAATTTGAAGGTAAGTTTTGCTGGGTATAAGATTCTTGGTTGGCATCCATTTTCTTTCAGGGCTTGAAAAATGTTGTTCCAGGCCCTTCTAGCTTTTAGGGTCTGGATTGAAAAATCTGCTGATATGCGTATTGGTTTCCCCCTGAATGTAATTTGGTTCTTTTCTCTCACAGCCTTTAAAATTCTGTCTTTATTTTGTATGTTAGGTATTTTCATTATAATGTGCCTTGGTGTGGGTCTGTTGTAATTTTGTGTATTTGGAGTCCTATAAGCCTCTTGAACTTGATTTTCCATTTCATTCTTCAGATTTGGGAAATTTTCTGATATTATTTCATTGAATAGGTTGTTCATTCCTTTGGCTTGTTTCTCTAGGCCTTCCTCAATCCCAATAATTCTTAAATTTGGCCTTTTCATGATATCCCATAGTTCTTGTAGATTCTGTTCATGATTTCTTACCATCTTCTCTGTTTGTTCAGCTTTGTTTTCAAGGTTAAATATTTTGTCTTCAATGTCTGAGGTTCTGTCTTCCAGGTGTTCTATCCTATTGGATATGCTTTCTATGGAGTTCTTAATTTGGTTTATTGTTTCCTTCATGTCAAGGATTTCTGTTTGGTTTTTTTTCAATATCTCTAACTCTTTATTGAAATGATCTTTTGCTTCCTGTATTTGCTCTTTTAACTGTCGATTGGTGCGATCAATCAATGCTTGCATTTGCTCTTTCATCTCATCATTCAATGCTTGCATTTGCTCTTTCATCTCCTCGTTTGCTTCTCTGATCATTTTAATTATGTACATTCTGAACTCCTTTTCTGTCATTTCTTCTGCCATGCTGTCATTGGGTTTTATTGATGTAACATCTAGATTTGTTTGCAGCATTTTCTTTCCTTGTTTTCTCATGTTGTTCAGATATCAGTGGACTGCTGAGATATTGCAGATTTCCTCTGTTGATTTACAATGACCCTGAAGATTTCTATATATATCCCCTCTTAGCCTTCAGTAGGCTGAAGTCTTGGAGGAGGTTGATAATGCGGTGCTCCACAAGGAAGCTGCCTCTCTAGGAGTGGTGGCCTTCAGGTGGGGTATATTCCCTGCTAGTGGGCAGAGGTGCCTCCACTTGTTGACCAATGGTCATCCAAAGGGGACCTAGGCTGTGGGCTGAGGCAAGGCCTGTTTGGGCCTGAGTCTCTGGTTTTACCGTCCTTGTGGGAAACCTCACCCAGCAGGGAAGACTCACCCAGTGGGGAGGTCTCGCTGGTCAGTTTCCTCCTAGAGGTTCCCCTCAATTTACAGCTACTGCCTGGGCTGGGCTGCCTTCCTCTGCAAAGTTTCCAGGGGCCCGGCCCTACCTCCTGGGCCTGGGAGCCTCACCCTTCGCAGATGAATCTCCTTAGGCTGCCCCTCCTCAGAGAATTTGCCCATAGGCCTGGAACCTTCGCTCCGCCCTAAGCCTGTCTCTGTGCGGCTCTTCCACCCAGAAGCCTCCTAGATCCTGGGACCCTGTTCTGCACCTAATCGCCTGGCTGCGTGGCCCCTCCTCTGAGCAGCCACCTGTGGCCCCGAACAATCGCTCTGAGTCCCAGAGACCCACCACAGGCCTCTTCCTCCAGACAGCCGCCCAGTATGCCGGTGCGGTCACTAGGAGTCCAAGAAACTCACTTCGTGCCTCCTCCTCCCACCAACCATCCGTAGCCCGGGGCAATCAATCACTCCGAGTCGAAGTGACCCTGCCCGTTCCTCCTCCTTCTCCAGATAACCCCCCGGGTGTTCAGGAGCAGTCCCTCTGAGTGGCTCTTAATCCACGTGACCCGCTGCACGGGTCCTCTGGGCAACCGCCCGGAGCTCTGGTGTGGTCCCTCAAGAGCAAGCGTCCCACCACGCTTCTCCTCCAGGCAGCCCCCCTGTGTTCAGGAGCTGTCACTTTAAGACCAAACAACTCACCACTCGCCTTCTCCTCTGAGCAGCCGCCTGGAGCGGTAATGCAGTCACTGCGAGTCCAAAGGACCCGCCGCGCTCCTCCTCCTCCTTCTCCTACTCCTCCGGGCAGGCCCCGGGGTTCAGAAGTGGTCAGAGTCCAAACAGCTCGCCACGCAGCCCCTTCTCTGGCAACCGCCTGTAGTTCCCGTATAGTCACCTGAATCCAAGCGGCCACTCCTCTTCCTCCTTGTCCTCAGGGCAGGCCCCGGGGTTCAGAAGCGTCGTTCTGATTCCAAACAGCTCGCCGCGCGGCTTCTCCTCTGGCAACCGCCTGCAGCTCTGGCGCAGTCTCTCCGAATCCAAGTGGCCACGCTCCTCTCCTCCTCCTCAGGGCAGGCCCCGGTGTCCTGAGTCCACACAGTTCTCCCCGCCACTCCTCCCCCGGGCAGCCGCCGGAGCCCCAGTGGCTGCTCCGAGTCCCAGCGCTGTGCCGAGCGGCCTCCTCTACGGCGCTCCAGCGGGGGGAGGGGCGTCTCGCCGGCAGTTCTACTTCACAAAGTTTCCTGCGTTCCGGGACCCTCGTCCCATCCGGGATGCCCCCCCAGGGGGTGAGAGTCACCCGGCTACTTTGAGTTGGTCCCAAGCGTCTCAATATCTCCTCTCTTGAATCCTGAGTTCTGGAGCAACACGTAATGCAGCCACCCTCTAGGCCGCCATCTTGAAAACAGGCTAAAAATTTTTTGAGACAACTCTTTAAATACAAAAAAACACTGTTAACATTTTCTTCTTACTTTCATGATAATCTTACATTTTGCACAGAACTTTTTGTTTAGTAAAGAGTAAATGTTTTTCTTGCATTAATTTTGCACTCTAAGGCTCCGTTGCCAAATCTAAATTCATGAATACATAATTCTGCTTTCTTGTAAATTTTTACAATTTTTTCTATTAAAATTAGGTCTATGGTTAATTTTGAAATAATTTTTTTATAGGAATCTCACTCTTTTCTATGTAAATAAGTATTCATCTTAACCTTATTTGTGGAAGAGACTATTATTTCTCTATTAAAATATCTTGACCACTCTGTCAAAAATAAATTGCCCTCAGGTGTGTGGTTTATTTCCAGACCTCAAATTTTCTTCTCTTGATCTATTTTTAAATTGTGTTCCTTTAAACTCTTTAAAAAAAGCTTCAAATAAGTATTATGCTTAAGATTATAAGATTCACTAAGCTCACTAAGATATATGATAGGTCCAGTTAGATTGTTTTAACTTGAGGATATTAGAAATTAACAAGAATTATTAGTAAGAATAATTATAATAGAACATTTTACATTTTAAAGAACAAATTTTCTATTATGTATGGCAAATAGAGAAACCCATTAAATTCTGTGATTTTTCCATGATGATGATTTAGAGGAAGTTCACCAAATATCTATTGTAATGGCAATATGTTATCATGGCTTTACTGGAAATTATTGCACTTGTTTTTGTGCTTCTGGTATTCAAAAACAGGGTCTTTCACATGTCAAACAAGTACTCCACCACTTAACTACAACAATAGCCCCATAAATGTTTAAACTCAATTATAAGAAAAACTTACAGAATATTCTATGTTAGTTGCATAAAGCATAAATTATCATATTAAACATTTATACAAACAGTTATTGTAGGCTGTATTAACTGATGAATACAAGATTGTAGGTGAAACAAATGAAAATATTTTATTGCCTAGCTTCATGTGAGTCCCCTTAAACATTCATCAACACATTTAATTTTCTTGAAAAACCTATGAATATTTAATGCAAAAATTATAACACTGTATTATGAAAATAATGCACAAACAAAACAATTCTTTAACAATGAAAGAAAAAGTCTAAGATTTTTATATATTTCAATTATTAAATTCATACTATAGTTACTCAATACAAATTGTAATATGTTAATATACATTCTGTAATCCTTAGAGCAACTAGTAAAAATCAAAAGCTGTCATATTTTAATACTGATAAGAAATTAAACTGAATCCAACAGGTATTTGTTTAAGAATGTTCATTGGCACTGTAGTCCTAATAGTGCAAAACAGAAAATAACTGAGATGTTTTTCAATACTGAAATGGATGAACATATTGTCATGCATCTACACAATAAAACACTGCTCAGCAATACAAAGGAGCATATTATTGAAGCACACACCCTTGTTGAATCTCACATTGTGTTCAAAAGCACTTGGACATGAACTCACATATGTTATATGATTTTGTGCCAAATTAGCACATGGTTCAAAAAATCATAATCATAACTTATTCATCTGGCATAGGAAAATGTTGGCTGGGAACATCCACAAGAATTTTTTCTTGGGATATTGTAAATATTCTATGCTTAAAACAGTAAGGTTTTATAGATGTATTTGTCAAAGCTGCACAGTTAATATTTGTTATATTCAATATGTATCCATCTAAATTCACCCAAAAGTAAATCAATTGGGATCTGACTAGGGAGTGGGTGGTAACATAGAAAAAGTAAAAATAGCACATAAATAGCAGATGTTGAATCTGGGTGACAGGTATATTGTATTCATTTTATTTTATGTATTTTTAAATTTTATGTAATAAACCATTTGTATAAATATAAATATCTGATCTACATTAGTTCTTAAGATCTTGGTTGTCTTTTGGACTATGATAGATGAAATTGATTATGGGGGCTTTCTGAGCAAGACTGGTTTTATTCCTTTGTTAAAAAAAATATGTTTACTTTGTGAAAGTCTAGTAAACCATGTGAAAGCATCACATGATTGCTTTGTGTGTGTGTGTTTTGTCTGCACATCCTACATCAATGTAAATGATAAATATGATTGATTTTCCCAAAATTGTGTATCTTAGAATAAGAGCAACAATTTGTTTTTTGTTTTAAAAAAGGACATGCTTACTGATCTTATAAATTTTAATATTCTAAGGCATTTTTATATATGTCCTAACCTTGGGCAGGGGGAACACATTTACCTTTTCATTTTATTTTAACCTGCATTTAAGTGGATTTTTTAAAGTTTATTTTTCAGTACAGGTATTATCCTCAAGGTTACTTTACCACTGAGTTGCATCTCCAGCCCTATTTTTTTTTTTTAATTGTGAGACAGGTTTTCACTAATTTGCTGACAATGGTGTCTAACTTGCATTCCTCCCACCTCAGCTTCCTGAGTGGTGATTACAATGTAAAGATAGAAAGAGCCTGCACCTGTGTAAATACGAGGCTCTTTCCAAACTGCCCTCAACCCCTCATAAAAGCTGCAAAGAATTTTTGTCTCTTATCTTATCTGTAAAGGCCAGGTGGCTGACCCAAAAGCAAACTTTGCTGGCACTAAAGCAAACTTAAAAATAATGACCACTCTCCTCTAGGTGGTCAGGGTGACCCAGAACTTAAAATAACATGCTTTGTATACAATTTTATATGTTAGCCAATCAAAAAGAGCACTGTAAAACTGCTTGCCTTTCATTATAAAAACCCTGCTAACATGGGCTCAGGGCCTCTTAGCTTCACCAGTTACCGAGTGCACGGAGGACCAAGCTTGAGCTTGCTAATAAATGACTCTTTGTGGTTTGCATTGATCATGGTCTCTGGTGGTCTTTGTGGGGTCTCAAGCTGCAGGACACAACATCTTGGGGGTCATCAGGGATACCCCAAGCCCACCCAGACACCTGATCATAGAGTCATAAATGACATCATTGGCCAGTGAGTAAGGCATTGCCGCATTTTTTTCTTGTCTGGATTGCCTGCAGGTTCTGGTTCTGGACTGGTAAAATCCTGGCGGATGCGCTATAGAACCCCATCAGGGTCTCGGGAGATGTCCCCTCGACCCATCGGGGTAACTCTGTCGCATCTGGGCAACTTTTGTGTTGCATCTGGGTGACTCTGTCACATCTGGGCAACTTTTGTGTTGTATCTGGGTGACTCTTTGTTGCAATTGGAAATTTTTGTTTTTGTCCACAAAATATCAACTAGCTAATTTTGATCTAGCATGCTATATGTCTGTCTGTGAATTGTACCTTATGGTCTTTACTCTTGTCTCATATTAAATTCTTCATTGTGTTAGTCCGCTATTGTTCTCACTGTTTCTCACTCTTAAATTTCTCATTTCCAATCTGGAGGTAAATGGGTCTAGAAATCTCCTAATGGAAAGGAAAAATACTAATCAATGGTCAAATTCATGTCATCCTTTTGGAATTATACAGGGAACAGGCTCATGTGACTCCTAAGACTTTCCTCCTGAGTCACTTCTCAGAGGTCTGTGCCAGAGGATGGAGCTTCGGTGTGGACCACCTAAAAGAGGGTGGGTTTGCTACACCCTGCTCCATGGAGTAGGCAATCTTCACCAAGATCTACACCAAGTGAGGTAAGTAAGCTTCTCTCTCCATGCACCCCACATTTGTTTGAGGTGCAGCTTTCTGTCTCTTCATTTTTGGAGGGTAAAATGGGCTACACAACACTCCCACACATCCACTCCCTCCTGGATGCTCCCCTTCCCTTGCTGGTCAGACATAGGAATCCAAACTGTAGGATTAAGACCTGGGACAATTAGTATGGAAATGTCCAGGTTCCCTTTGTTCGCATAGTTAGCCATCACTAGTCTGTCATAAGCACCTCTTTGTTGAGGATGGGCTCCCTTTGTCCTCCCTCAGGTCCCCTATCTTAGGCTTAGGGATACTCATTGCAGACTACTTTACAGTCCTTCTCCTTGTTCCTCAGAGGTTTGTTTACTCCATTACCCCTAGGCAGAGAGCTCAGCACCTCCCAGCTTACAGAGCAAGCTTAAGGTGAAGCCAAAAGACAAGAAAATGACCCCCAGGCCTTCACTTCAAACCTTGTAACTTTTGAGGAGGAGGAGACAGACACTAATTATAACAAAGGTCTCCTGCTATCTGCCCCTCCCCCTCTGTACTCTTGGAATACCCATGGCAGTAAGGAGTATGATATAGCAGCTCCATTCCTCAAAAGTACTGGGAAATAACGTTTCATGATTTTCTGCATTCAAACCTAACCTGCTTTCTCAACCAGGAAAAAAAGGGTTAAAAGGTCCTAGGCAAGTTTCCCCACCTGGCCTTGCTGAAATCTGCATTGAAATGTAAACTGCAGCAGTCTCAGCAGAATGGGGGGGGGTTGACCTGAGACAGGAAGAATAAAAAAAAGGTGTCTGTTTTAAACTCTTGGGCTGCTACACAGAACTAACTCATTTTCTAGGATTTTTGTTTTGTTTTTCTTTAATGCTGCATTTTTGAGCTCATAATTTTGATCGTACATACCTAGGTTAATGATTTTTTTGATCAGTTCTTTTTTTTATCCAACTCTAGAGCTATTTTTAAGCATCTGTTACATTGCAATGGAGATAAACATTACAAGGCCTTTGATTTTGTGTTATTTGTAATTCATGCTGTCTGATGTCATGTTTTGTCTGTATCAAAACTGAGCACTCCTAAAACTAAAATTTAAAAATGGATCCAGATACTTTTAATTCATGTGATTTAAAGGTTCAATTCAAATTGGGTAAACTAATAAAAGTGAAATATCTTTAGAAATAAATCACAAGTCTCTAGGTGGTCAAACTAATGAAATGTTGATGTTAAACAACGTCTAATATCAATTGTTTCTAGGACTTTTTGTCAACAGGAAAGAGATGGCAAATACTGTTCAGGACACTTGTCTGTTATCTGTGTTTTTTTCAAAATAAGTAAATTAAATTTAACATATATGGGACTACTCAAATGTGTTTGTTAGCAACATTTGATTAATTTGCAAAGTTAAAATACTAACTGTTAAATAACATTAGGTACTCTTAACTCCTTAAATTCCAATGGGTAACATACTTAAACATTATTGGTGTTTTCATAGGTTGGTATATAAAAAGGGTTTAATCATGCTTTGTGTCATCACTAAACTAAAAACAAGTCCCTAAGAGTTATATCCTAACAAGTGCAATTCTATATACAAAGGGTCCCAAAATTTCAACTGTGTTTCAATTAGAGTACTATAAATAACAAAATATTTAGTCTAATTAAAACAGAGTAATTTATCTAAATTCAGAAATTTCATAAGAGTTCCTTCAGAATGTGAACAAAAAAAAGGGGTCAACGAATAGGAAAGAGAAAATAAAAGGTTCTGCATATGGAAATATGTTTAGTAAAAGGGAAAAGGAAATGTTTCTGGGTAAGAACGTGCTTGTGTGATGAAATACATGAGGGTCTAAGTAAGTGCTAAGAAAGTCTGTGTAATATAAAGGACAAGTTTCAACAAGTCTGTGTAACTAAGTTGGTTATATGTATGTGAGACAGCTAAAGCTATTAAAGGTTTTTCGTAAGGTGAAATACTAATGTTCTGATATAAACCAAAGTTTAATCTATATGGTACAATGACATGGTAAATTGACAAGGATTTCTTAGAAACACTAATTTACTCTTAACTTTGTGTCTGTTAAGTTTTATTCCTTAGGACAATTAGTTTTAAAAGTTGGGGTTTATACAATTATGGTTAAACAACTGTTAAAGTATTGTACTACATTAGAGCCTAAATTTTTCTTTCAAAACTAAATTTGGTTAATATAAAGGTATCAAGGTAATTGTGAAATGGTCACTCTTTGTATATTAAATGTGTTCATATTTTCCAGATATACATCTTTAAAGCAGAAAATTTATCAAGCTGCTCTTCTCCAGAATAAACTTGTCTGTAATGGTAATTTTAAAATTAAAGAGTACATTTTATTGGGGATGTATTTCTATCATTTAATATTCTATTATGGGACCTATTATCAATAAGATATATGTAAAATTGGTTACTTATTTCACTGAGATAAAAATTTAAATGTATATGTATTTCTAAGAGGTAGTGACAGCCTGATTTGTTTAAAGGTTCATATAGTAGAAGGTGAAAGCATTTCACTAAACAAAAGAAAAGTTAAAAGCTCTGTCAGCCTTTCTTTGATTGATTCCTGTTTTGGATATAATGTTAGACTGTGTTAACTAATGTTCATATAGACTCAGGAATCAATATATGTAAACTTCTTAAAATGACATTTAATAAAGAGTATAATGCGAAATAGCAAAAATGAGACAACAATGACTGAGATTGGGGTCTCTGACTTCCAGACTGTAGCATGCCTGGTGCATGGGAGTGTTCCTGTGTAGAAGCACAAGATGCCTAACTGCTGTGGCAGTACCCTCCCTGGGGAGGCTCTGTACAGGAGTCCTATCAGCTCTTACATTGATCTCAGGCACACAGCTCTTGGGCAGATAGAAATTGTTTTGCTAGATAACGAGTGTTTCATCAGCTTTCTTCTCTAGTTCCTGCACACCTTACAGTAACTTTTGACAGTGGACTTCTTTGAGAGCTACACAGAGTTCTTAACATTGCACTTTGCAGTTTTGGATAAAATTTACATAGATGTTCTAGTCTCTGTAACTTTCCTGAAAACAAAGAATAATGCTTACATAGTCTTTAACCTAATAATAAGACATGTATAAAGATTGCTAACATAACCCTTTAGATCTGTATCTCCATCAGAGAACAGAGCTCCATCTGATCTCAGCTTAATCTTCAAAATCTGTGTTTATGAACCTTTATTTTCTAATACTCTTTTGCCCCTCACTGAACTTCAAAATTGTTCATGCTGGTCATGGCAAAAGGGGCAAAAATTAGCTTCAGGATTAGAACATTTTACTTAAGATTTGTGAAGAGCCCTGCCTTACATGAGATAAGGCTCTGCCTCACCCTGCTGCATTTTAGAATGACTCCAAAGTATTCCAGACATTAACTCATTTAAAGTTGTGCTCAAAAGTTTGATGTTTGTTGTAAAAATTACTGTGATCTCAAACAGGGTATATAATGTAGAACTCAGCCAAAATTCAACATAGCTGTTATACAAGCTGAATATATAGTTTTACTCTTGCTAATTTCATTTTGTAAAACTATTACCTGTTATCGTTTTGCAGAAGTAGCTGCTTCAAGAACACACAACCTTGGTAACTTGTGATAATAAGGCATCACCTCTAGAGCAGATAGTGGTAACTTCCAGTACTAATACAGACTCCAGTTAGATAAAAGGGTAAATAACTGTAAAGTTATGGACATTGAAGTTAAAGCCCAGTACTCTTACTTTATGACTGGTGAGTCTGGCGTGCTGGATGATTTAAGATCAAAATTAGAGATTGGAATTAAATACAGAGGGCAAGATAGACAGTATTTGGATCTTTTGCCCTCAGTCAGCCTGAACCCACAAACAAGAGAACTTCTCTAAGGAGCGTTGCAACTCTGGGTCACACAACCTCCTGATCAAGGAGATGGTTGAGACTACAGGATGAAAAATCACTGAGTGCATTTGCTGCAAAACAGGGTCATGAAAAAAGGGAGACATCCCTTGATGCTTCCAAAGGAAGCCACCTCAAGGAGACCCTGCCTAACCAA
This sequence comes from Sciurus vulgaris, assembly GCF_902686455.1. Classification (NCBI taxonomy): domain Eukaryota; kingdom Metazoa; phylum Chordata; class Mammalia; order Rodentia; family Sciuridae; genus Sciurus; species Sciurus vulgaris. The sequence goes on from NW_027632622.1 coordinate 34,187, forward strand.
CGGCACTTGTGGAGCTAAGAAGCCGCTCTTAAGTTCTCTACGAGTGACCCCTGTGGGAACTCAGTTGACTCTTTAACAAGACAAGAACCAGGTCAGTTTGACCAGCTTGATCTAAGACACCCAGCAAAACAGTTAAAACCAAACTATAGCCATTCTTGTGCATTTAAAAAAAATAATAGTTAAATGTAACTTAAGATGTATACTTGTATTAGCCCACTAGAATAAAGACTGGAAGCTACAAATGAAAGAAAGATAATTAGGCAAATGTGCCTGATAACTATCAAGAGAAACTGCCAGAGTCAGAAGATTTTAGTCAGTTGAAGGCCTACAGTCACAGGTAGGCTTAATCTATATCTGCTAGTATGATTACCTAGCCCTAAGTAACAGAAATATAGAGATCTCTACTAAACACAGGTTATACCAATAACGGGATATTTTACAAAAATCAGATGACAGTAATTAGCTTAACTATATTTTCTGAGGACATCAATGACATTAAGAGTTAAATATTGTGTTTTCACTCCTGATAACCTGGACAATGTTAAAGTCCCCAAATAAAGGCCTTGTCCTCTCCAGCCTTTGCTAGGCCTTGTTATGGGAACAACTTCTCAGTTCTTCCACCACCTGGTGAGGAATTATTGACTTCTGTCATCTTTATGATATTCATTGGCATGTTCCAGATGCTGCAACGTTTACTTTGTACTAATCTCATTTCAGTATTTCAGTCTTTTTGTTCTTCTCTCATAGAAGCACCCACCCCCAGATGACTTTACAACCTGCTCTTCCACAGCCAGACTTCTACCTTGGCCTTCTCGATTGACTCAATTTTTAAAAAAGGCAACTCCAAACTGCTTGCCCCATGCACACTGCCCCCTTTCAGCTTCAAAGCAGCCAGAAAAATTGGTGCCCATTTCTTTTCCTTACAGCAGTTAGGATTTCCTAAAGCAAAAGTGGGAGGATGAAGCCAGAATTAAGAACAGGTAGTTTGCGTAGAAATAGGGGATCAGGTCAATTCCAGGAAATGAAGGCCACAAAAGCCATCTGCCTCTGGAAGTTGGAGACTGCCCCTGAGAGAATAAAATGTTAAGGATCTCCAAAGCTCATTGATTATCAAATTTACCTGCCTTTAAAGATTGTAATCAAGGAGGTCTATGTGCAGCTCTGGGAGAAGAATGTTGGTTTTATGCTAATCATTCTGGTGTAGTGGGGGAATCTATGGCAAAAGTCAGAGAAGGACTAGCAAACAGAAAGAACGGGAAGCTAGTCAGAGCTGTTTTGAATCCTGGTTCAATTTTTCCCCTTGATTAACTACTCTGGTGTCTGCTATAGTGGGACCCCTAATATTGTTGCTACTAGCTTTAACTATAGAACCTTGTATAATCAATAAGTTAATTGCTTTTGTTAAAGATAGAATAAATACAGTACAGCTGATGGTGCTAAGGGCCCAATATCAGCCTGTGAAGCAGCAAGGGTTAAAACTATAGAGACCCAAGATTGGATCTCTAAATGTTCTTGGAAAGGGGGGAGTGTAAAGATAGAAAGAGCCTGCACATGTGTAAATATGAGGCTCTCCCCAAACTGTCCTCAACCCCTCATAAATGCTGCAAAGAATTTTTGTCTCTTATCTTATCTGTAAAGGCCAGGTGGCTGACCCAAAAGCAAACTTAAAGATAATGACCACCCTCCTCTCGGAGGTCAGAGTGACCCAGAACAGAAAATAACATGCTTTGTATACAATTTTATATGTTAGCCAATCAAAGAGAACACTGTAAAACTGCTTGCCTTTCATTATAAAAAGGCCTGTTGAACAAAGGCTGGAGGCCTCTTAGCGTCACCGGTTACCGAGTGCGTGGAGGACGGAGCTCGAGCTTGCTAATAAATGACTCTTTGTGGTTTGCATTGATCATGGTCTCTGGTGGTCTTTGTGTTGTCTCGAGTCGCTGGGCACAACAACAAGGCCTTTCATTTTGTGTTATTTTTATGTCATGCTGTCTGATGTCATGTTTGTCTGTATCAAAATTGAGTGCTCCTATAATTAAAATTTAAAAATGGATCCAAATATTTTTAATTCACGTATTTAAAAATGTTCAACTTAAATTGGGTAAACTAATAGAAGTAAAATGTCTTTAAAATTAACTCACAAGTCTCTAAGTGGTCAAACTAATAAAATGTTTATGTTTATAAAATATCTAACATCAATTTTTCTAGGACTTTTCTTCCACAGGAAAGAGATGGCAAATAATGTTCGTATACTTGTCTAATATCTTGTATTTTTTTACAATAATATAAGTGAATGGGTTAACATGTATGGGATTACTCAAATGGGTGTTTGTAGAGAAAATTTCTTTGTAAACTAGAAACAAGGTCCTAAGAGTTACGTCCTATCAGGTACAATTCTATATACAAAGTGTTCCAAAGGCTTCAGTTGTGTTTCAATTAGAGTGCTATGAAAAACAAAATATTTAGTCTTATTAAAATGGAGTAATTTATATAAATCAAGAAATTTCTTGGGCTGGGGATATAGCTCAGTTGGTAGAGTGCTTGCATTGTGAGCACAAGGCCCTGGGATCAATCCCCAGCACAGCAAGAAAAAAAAAAAAAAAAAAAAAAAAAGAAAGTAAAAGAAAAAGAAATTTCTTAAGAGTTTCAGAATGTGAACAAAAAGGTAACACATAGGAAAGAAAAAATGGGGGGTTCTACATTTGGAAATATATTTGGTGAAGAACAAAATGTTTCTGGGTGAGAAAGTGCTTGTGTGATGAAATACATGAGGGTCTAAGTAAGTGCTAATGAAATCTGTGTAGGGCAAGTTTCAACAAGTTTGCATGTAACTAAGTTGGTTGTATGTATGTGACAGTTGGAGCTATTTAAAGTTTTTCCTGAGATAAAATACTAATGTTTTGATATCAACCAAAGTTTAATCTATATGGTAAGATGAGAAGGATTTCTTAGAAATGCTGATTTGCTCTTGGCTTTGTGTCTATTAAGTTTTATTCTTTAGAAAATTAGTCTTAAAAATTGGGGTTTGTGCAATATGGTTAAACAACTGTTAGAGTATTGGACTATGTTACAGAGTCTAGACTTTTCTTTAAAAACTAAGTTTGGTAAGATAAAAGTGCCAAGGTAATTGTGAAATGGTCACTCTTTGTATATTAAATATGTTCATATTTTCCAGGTATACAAGTTTTTAAAACAGTACATTTATCAAGCTGTTGTTCTACAAATCAAACTTGTCTGTAATGGTAATTATAAAGAGTAAACTTTATTGGGGATTTATTTCTATCATTTAATGTTTTATTTTAGGACCTGTTATCAATAGGGTATATGTAAAATTTGTTACTTTTACACTGAGAAAATTTTAAGTGTAAATGTATTTCTAAAAGTTAGAGCCTGATTTGTTAAAGGTTAATATTGTGAAACATGAAAACATTTTGCCACTTTTGCCACACAAAAAAAAGTTAAAAGCTCTCTCAGCCTTTCTTTAATTCATGTTTTTGATACAATGTTAAATTGTGTTAACTAATGTTCATGTAGACTCAGGAGTCAATATATGTAAACTTCTTAAAATGACATTTAAGAAAGAGTGTAATGCACAGTAGCAAAAAAAATGGGACAACAGTGATTGAGATTGGGGTCCCTGACCTCATAACTTTGAACAGTGGACTTCCTTGAGAGCTACACAGGGCTCTTAACATTGCATTTTGCAGCTCTACCATCTTAGATATACAGGCTCAACTTGATTCTTTGGCTGCTGTCATCCTGCAAAATCGTCGTGGTTTGGATCTGCTGATGGCAAAGGAAGGAAGGCTTTGCCTGTTTCTTGGTGAGAAATGCTGTTTCTATACCAACTGCTTTGGTATTGTACAAGATAAAATCAAAAACCTACAAGAAGATCTGGAACATCGTAGGAGCGAGCTCCACTCTAATTTCCTCTGGACTAGGTTATATGGGTGGCTCCCCTACCTCCTCCTGCTTAGGGGACCGCTAATCACCATTATCCTTGTGTTCACCTTTGGGCTTTGCATAATCAATAAGCTTATCCATTTCCTGAAAAGATAGGCTAAGTCTGTGCTGCTCATGGTGGTCTAACAGCATTATACCGCCCTTCATAATGATGATTGGGAGCCTATAGGATCATGGATCCTATCAGGACACTGGGGTCTAAGTGCTTCTCCCTTAAGCCCTGCTCCTCCTGAGGGGCCCGCCTGAAGTGCTAAGGTAGTAGTCAATGACAGGTAAGATCCTCAGAGGAGGACAACCTAAGACAGGCACACCTTTGAGTAAGACGGACCCCCAAACTGCTAGAGTGATGTTCCAAGATGGGTAAGACCCTCCCAGGGGCAACATAAGACAGACACACCCTTCATATAAAACAAAAAAGGGGGATATTTAGGGACTAATGACACGTTAACTAACTCAGGCTGACTCCTTACTCCCTGGTGAGTGAGCAAGATCAAGTCCTCAAAGGCGGTTTCAATAGTTAATGATGATAAATTGGACCACCGTCAGGATTGGTTAACAACAGTTTCTCGAACATGATCGGCTCATGCTTGCCATATACTCCTATGGGACTCTCACCTGCATAAACCCCCTCTGCCTTGCTAACCTTTAAGCTGATTGCTTCCTGCCTAGCCTCCACCCTACACAAAATCTGTGTGAATTCCTCAATAAACGAGTTCCTGCTGTGACTGGTCTCCCTGACGCGGCTGATTGTCCTCTGCCTGGATGGCTGGGAGCGGGCAGTCAATCTGCCCTACTTAACCCGGTCTGACCTTGTTGGGGAGTGTGCCCTTCCCTTGTTGCTGGTCGAGAAGAGCAATGGGGCTTAAGATCCCAACACCCCTGAGGTTCTGAGTCTGTGAAGTTCTATGCAGGGGAGTAACCCTAGAAAAGCCATTCAATGACTAAGTTGTTCTTAATTCTCCTTTTCACAACAATCCTGCAAATGACACTTTTTGCATCTCAAGACATACAATCTAGGGGTTTGTCCTGAGGGAAAGTAATATACAGTCTTTATTAAGGAGGAAACCGGTTATAGCTGATCCATGGAGGACAGGGCATTAGGAGAAGCAGGGCTTTGTGGGTATTCAAATATGCTCAGGTTGTCAGTATGAAAGGAGATTTTGGTGATCATTTGGCATTGCATCCACAGCCATTGCAGTCATGATCATCTGACACCTTCTTTGATCTTTCTTTTTTTTTTTTTTTTCTTTTCATTTTCCTTTTGGCATTTTACTTGGAAAATTCTGACCAGCAGAGTGCTGTGAAAAATGCACGAGTCAGTGATGGTTGTGGATCTTGCCTATAATCTGAGGTAGGGGTGAGTCAGAGGAAGACGTTTCTCTTGGGAAAGGCCAGTTTCTTTCAATGAGGGAATGCCTCATCAACTTAGTTAGATGATGTCAGGAAATAGAAAGAGGCAAAGTGATAGCTTACGTAGTCTGGATTCCCAGAACCCACATTTGCTGGAAAACATTCCACATCCAATTTCAATCTTCCTTTCAGTATGTTTGTAGGTTTTCTCTCAATAATTATTAGAACAGGATAAGGGCTGAAATTCATATCCCTGATCTCTCAATGATTCAGTTGCACTTGGTTACCAGTGCTCCTGTGACATGAGAGCAAAATGGGAGAGCTGTTGTTGTGCAGGTGGAAGGGGCAGGCATCAGGCAGATGAGGTGGGAAAGGCTGGGTGATTCCAGGCTCCAATTGAACAGTTGTTTTCTCTCCTCAGAGGGTTTTTTGAAGCCTTGTGCAACATGGAATTTGAGCAGTGGCTTCCATGACTTGGCACCCGCACCGCAGATTCCACCCGAGATCAGAGAGGAAAAGCCTGACAGCTCGATGGCATCACGGTTCCCATGGCAACCAGAGAACCTTCATCTCCTGGCTGCTTCACACCAAGATTGAAAACAAGCACCAGCTCAGTTGTGATGGTCACAGGAAAGAAGAAGGGAACAAGTGCCAGGGAACTTAGGTTTTCCAAAATGTGATTCTAACCTCTTCATCCAGGAGAGCACAGCCCTGTGGTCCATGGATCCCTCCAGGACCAGGCAGAAACCTGACAGCTCACACTAAGCTGTAAGACCGCTAGGTGTTGCTGCACTCATTTGGATGCACCGGGCATCATGACAGGGGGCAATTATCCCCCACCAGTTCCAGTGGGCCTGATTGGGTGGAGGTGTGCTTGGGGACACGTGGATATCCAAGCCATGCACAGCTCCAGCTCTGTTTCCTTCTGATCCCACTCCTGCTGCATGGGGCACACCCAGAATATCCCAGTCAGAAAAACTAGCCTAGCCTCCTAGCATCCACACTGAATCATGGCTGGTGAGAGCTTAGGGCAGTGGAGCATGGAGTGAGCATGGTGGCTTAGGTAATCTTTGAATTGGGACACTTCACACCCACTCCTGAGGGTTGCTCCTTTTTTCCTAGAAAGTTCAGCCAGGTGACAGCTGGAACCTGGGAAGTGGATCTTCTAGGTGCAGGTGGGTGCCTCTTCTGAAGGCTAATATTAAGCAGGTTTTATTTAAAAGTAATAATACAGACTTCTCCCAGGAGGAAGAAGGGGGCCATGGCTGATATTCTAAAGTCCCCAGAATTGAGCGCACCCTACATCTTTCATAGGTTAAAGTCTCTTTTGTTCTCCAGTTCTCTCCCCCCTTATCTCTCCTTCCTGCTTATGTGACTAGTCCTGGTTTTTCATAAAGTGAGAAGCCATGGGCAGGGGGAAGGCCAAGGTGACTCAGGCAGATAAGGGCCGAGGGGGCATTAATTAGCAGCTCCATGCTTGCAGTCCTTGATAAAGGCAGGTAAATTTGGTAATCAATTGGCTCTGGAGATCCTTGACATTCCATTCTTCCAGGAACAATCTTCAACTTCCAGAGGCAGATGGCTTCATGGCTTCATTTCCTCAATTTGACCGGATCCCCTATTTCTACACTAACTACCTGTCCTTAATTCTGGCTTCATTACTACAGGTAGTTAGTACTTACTTGGCATATAAAATCTGGAATTACTTTGTGAAAAATGGAGTTCTTATAACCAATGCCCTTCTCTCCAGTGCAGAGTGCTCTTGAAAGAATGGACATTTTTTTAAGCTGTCTGAGGTCACCCTCCCAGTTATCTTAACCCCCTAAGGTCACCCTCCCAGTTATTTCAACTCCCTAAGGTCTCCCTCCCATTGTCTCAACTCCATAAGGTCACCCTCCCAGTAATGGGAACAAAGCCCTTAAAGCTGTTGCAAGAAACAGCCCCAAACAGAGAATAAAAGGGTAAATTGAGCCAGATAGCCAGATAGTGCTCAAACAGTAGGATTACCAGAAACTATTGACCAGAATCTATGCCCTGTTGTAAAACATTGTGAAACATGTTGTATGTTATCAGCAAACCCAGACCCCCTTTGAAATTTCCTGGCAGCTTTGTTCCCCTTTTCCCTTTCATGTGCGACCCCTCCCGATGTGTGGTTTCTGCCTTTATAAACCTACAAGATTTTCTGCTAGGGACTCGACTCCTGGAGTTGGGTCCCAGCGCACTGGAATAAACACCTCTTGCGGTTTGCATCAAGTGACGCCTCCTGCAGTTGATTGGGGTTGCCATTGATCCATGGGACAGAGTTGGGGTTTCCTTTTTGGGGGCCTTACACTCTGAAGTTCTCAGGAGTTTGAGGAGCAACATTTGAAAATAATTCAAACATTCACCATCCAAACAAATTTAAAGAATCTCCTTTGATAACTTTGCTGCCAGAGATACCTCTCCTTTCTGGAGTTTCAATAAATTTTGTTGACATCCTTCAAATTTTATTCTTAAAAGACTTATCCATTTCTTTTCTTTTAAATCTCACTGCAAGTTTTTCCACTGTTGCTTCACTATTGGAAAAAGAAATGACCAGAATATTAACATAACTTATAAGTTGTTTTATGTTTCTTATGGATTTCAGAAAAGTCCAAAAAGGATATAAAATTAGCATTTAAATCTAGAAAATCACCAGCATAATCTAAAGTAGTCCAAACTAAAGCATTATTTGAAACATTTAGGGTTTTTAATCCCACTGTTTGGTGATAACATGGTTTGCACACACTTTAAACACTTGGTCTCTTCTCATTAGGATCTGATAGTAATTCTTCATTGCATGCCAAAGAATCTTTATATCTACAACACCTCGCTCCTTCCTCTGACTGACTTCTCTATCCTACCTATAAAGTTTGGCTCTCTCTTTAAACAAAATTTCTTCATCTTCTTCTCCACATTTTACTTCTACCTATGAAAAAAGATAAACTCATCTGTAAGTTGATGCTTATAATTCCATAACAAATTTTAAAAATCCAAATTATTAAACAGATTTTCCTTGTAAAGACATTAATAGATTTTATTTTATAGGTTAAGAGGCTTCAAAAAGTGCTGGATCTTGAAAAGAAATATTGACTACTGACTGAGGTTGAAAAATGACAAAATAATTTTTCTAAATCAGCATTCTTGTCCAAAAACTATAAAAGGATACTTTTTACTGAAATGACTTTGGCAAGTATGGAAATTACTTTATCCCCAGAATTACAGTATGAAAATGAACATGATATTCTAAAAACATATGAAAAAAATTATTTTTATCAACAATTGCAAATACTAGTTATAAAGCAAAATCTATATACAAACTTTAAAAAGAGGGCTTGTTAGGTCAGAAATTAGATGACTGTAGGGGGCAAAGCTCAGCAGCTGGAACAAAGACCAGCCCACCAAAGGTGACCAGAAAGTTCACAGTGAAAGAATGGACATTTTTTAAAGCTGTTTGTTTTATCTCAACTCCCTAAGGTCTCCCTCCCAGTGACGGGAACAAAGCCCTTAAAGCTGTTCCAGGAATAAGCCCCAAACAGGGAGTAAAAGGGTAAATTGAGCCAGATAGCCAGATAGTACTCAAACAGTAGGATTACCAGAAACTATTGACCAGAATCTACGCCCTGTTGTAAAACATTGTGAAACATGTTGTATGTTATCAGCAAACCCAGACCCCCTTTAAATTTCCCGGCAGCTTTGTCCCCCTTTTCCCTTTCATGTGCGACCCCTCCCGATGTGTGGTCTCTGCCTTTATAAACATACAAGATTTTCTGCTAGGGACTTGACTCCTCGAGTTGGGTCCCAGTGCTCTGGAATAAACACCTCTTGCGGTTTGCGTCAAGTGACGCCTCCTACGGTTGATTGGGGTTGCCGTCGATCCATGGGACAGAGTTGGGGTTTCCTTTTGGGGGGCCTTACATTTGGGGCCTCATCAGGGATAAGACGGACCCCCTCATCCATGGAGTCGACCTTGGAGGTAAGAAGGAGTACCCCGAAGATGTCTGTCTTTGTCTTGTGTTTTGTTAGTTGGTCTGGTTCTGTGGGCGCACTTTCGGTTTCGGTGGCAACCGTTCAGTGACTCCTGAGAGTGGACGAACAGTGGTCGGTAGACGTGCCTGGGGGGCCACAGGTTGCATCCCTGGGGGACGCCCTAAGGGTGGAGGAGAGCCAGGGACGCCTGGTAGTCTCCGTCGGTAAGGGCACTGATTGGGTTCAATTGATGGATCAGAGATTGGCGCCTGTCTGTATCTGGTTCTGTTGTGTGTTTGTGGTGGACAAGGTGGAGGAAGGGTTGGAACAACTGCGGGGCTCTCGGCCCGGGCTACTCTCGGGTGGACCCCAAAGGTTCCTTCTCTGGACTCCCCCTCCCGACAGCCCTGAAGGGTAACTTAGCAAAGTAGCTTCAGTCTCAAAAGAAATGAAAAATAAGGTCTCATAAATTTAACATCCAACCTGTCCGGATGAGATGGCTAAAATGCCTTAGACACAAAGTTTCTGTTAAAACCTGTTAGATCCTTCCAGAGCTCAGTCAAGGCTTACATTGAAATATAAATAAAAGAAGCCTAAAGGCTCAGTAGGAGACCAGTCTCAAACCCAGGGAAAGAAAAGGTAAAAAGAGTCTTTAAAACTCCAGCAAAGTAAATGCTATGGTACTTTACTAAAGTAATTAACGGCCTTATCATTTTTCCAGGACTCTTGTTTTTTTTTTAATTATATGTTTTTTGAGCTCATGATTTTTTGATCAGTTCTATTTTTATTCAACTAGAGTTTTTGAACATCTGTTACATTGCAATGGAGATTCACCTATAAAGTTACAAGGCCTTGATTTTGTGTTATTTGTATGTTGTGCTGTCTAATGTCATGTTTTGTCTGTATCAAAACTGAGCGCTCCTAAAATTAAGATTTAAAAATGGATCCAGATACTTTTAATTCACGTGATTTAAAAAGGTTCAAATTGGGTAAACTAATAAAAGTAAAATGTCTTTGAAAATAACTCACAAGTCTCTAGGTGGTCAAGCTAATAAAATACTGATGTTAATAAAGTGTCTAATATCAATTGTTTCTAGGACTTTTCTTCAACAGGAAAGAGACAGCAAATACTGTACAGGACACTTGTCTGATATCTTGGTTTTTACAGAATAAGTGAATTAGAGTTAACATGTATGGGATTACTCTAATGTGTTTGTAGAGACATCTGATTAATTTACAAAGTTAAAATGCTAATTGTTAAATAACATTGAGTATTTTTAACTCCTTAAATTCCATGGGGTATCATACTTAAACATTATTGGTGTTTTCATAGGTTGGTAAATAAAAGGGTTTAAACTTGCTTTGTGTCATCACTAAACTAAAAACAAGGTTACTAAGAGTTATGTCCTAACAAGTGCAATTCTATGTACAAAGGGTCCCAAAAGTTTCAACTGTGTTTCAATTAGAGTACTATAAACAACAGAATATTTAATCTTATTAAAATAGAGTTATTTATCTAAATTCAGAAATTTCATAAGAGTTGTTTCAGAATGTGAACAAAAATGGGTCAACAAATAGGAAAGAGAAAATAAAAGATTCTGGGTATGGAATTATATTTAGTAAAAGGAAAAAGGAAATGTTTCTGGGTAAGAAAGTGCTGTGTGATGAAATACATGAGGGTCTAAGTAAGTGCTAAGAAAGTTGGTGTAAGTAAAGGGCAAGTTTCAACAAGTTTGTGTAACTAAGTTGGTTATATGTATGTGAGACAGCTAAAACTATTTATGGTTTTTCCTAAGGTGAAATACTAATGTTCTGATATAAACTGAAGTTTAATCTATATGGTAGAATGACATGGTAAAATGACAAGGATTTGAAACACTAATTTACTCTTAACTTTGTGTCTATTAAGTTTTATTCTTTAGAACAATTAGTCTTAAAAATTGCGGTTTATACAATTATGGTTAAACAACTGTTAGAGTATTGTACTATGTTACAGAGTCTACATTTTTCTTTAAGAACTAAATTTGGTAAGACAAAAGTGTCAAGGTAATTGTGAAATGGTCACTAGTTGTATATTAAATGTGTTCATATTTTTCAGGACCACAAGTTTTTAAAGCAAGGAATCTATTAAGCTCTGCTATTCTCCAGATTAAACTTGTCTGTAATGGTAATCTTAAACTTATAAAGAGTAAATTTTATTGGGGATTTATTTCTATCATTTAATGTTCTAGTAGAGGACCTGCTATCAATAGGGTATGTGTAAAATTTGTTACTTTTTACACTGAGATAAAGAATTTCAAATGTAAATGTATTTCTAAACATTAGAGTCTGATTTGTTTAAAGGTTAATATTGTGAAACATGAGAGAAACATGAAAATATTTTGCCACTTAATCACACAAAAGGAAAGTTAAAAGCTCTCAGCCTTTCTTTGATTCATGTTTTAGATACTATGTTAAATTGTGTTAATTATAAAGTTTATATAGACTCAGGAAACAGTATATGTAAACTACTTAATGATATTTAAGGAAGAAGCAAAGATCAACATCAGAATTAGAACACTTAAGATCTGTAAAGAGCCCTGCCTTACCTGAGATAAGGCTCTGCCTCCCACCTTACTGCATGTTAGAGTGACTCCAAAATAAGTCAGACTTCAGCTTATTTAAAGTTATAGTCAAAAGATTGGTTCTTGTTGTAAAAGTACTGTGATCTCAAATAGGGGATAGAATGTAGTTCTCAATCAAAATTCAAGATAGCTATTATACAAGCTGAATATATTTTTACTCTTGCTAATTTCATTTTGTAAAACTGTTACCTGTTAATGTTTTGCAGAAGTAGCTGCTCCAAGAACACACAACCTAGGTAACTTGTGATAATAAGCCATCACCTATAGAATAGATAGTGGTAACTTCCAGTACTAATGCAGTCTCCAGTTAGATAAAAGGGTAAATAACTGTAAAGTTATAGACATTGAAGTTAAAACCCAGTACTCTTACTTTATGACTGGTGAGACTGGCTTGCTGGATAATTAAGATCAAACTTAGAAATTGGAGTTAAATACAGAGGTCAAGAAAATCCATATTTGGGTCTTGCCCTCAACGTCAGCCTGAACCCAGGGAATAAGAGAACTTCTCTAAGGAGCTTTGCAACTCTAGGTCACACAACCTCCTGATCAAGGAGACTGTTGAGACTAGAGGATGAAAAATCACCCAGTGCATCTGCTGCAGAGGAGGGTCATGGAAAATGGGAAACATCCCTTGATGCTTCTAAAGGAAGTCACCTCATCAAGAGACCATGCCTAATCAAAGTCACTGGTGGAGCTAAGTAGCTGCTCTTAAGTTCTGTATGAGTGACCCCTGTGGGAACTCAGCTGACTCTTTAACAAGATAGGAACCAGGTCAATTTGACCAGCTTGATCTTAGATACCCAGCAAAACAGTTAAAATCAAAATATAGCCATTCTTGGGCATTTAAAGGAAATAATAGTTAAATGTAACTTAAGATGTACACTTGTATTAGCCCACTGGAATAAAGACTGGAAGCTACAAATGAAAGATTCTTCAGCAAATGTGCCTGATAACTATCAAGAGAAACTGCCAGAGTCAGAAGTTTTTAGTCGGTTTAAGACCTTCCTAAGCTACACAGGTAGACTTAATCTATGTTTGCTCGTATGATTATCTTTTCCTAAGTAACAGAAGTATAGAGATCTGTACTAAACACAGGTTATACCAATAAAGGGATATTTTACAAAATCAGATGACATTAAGTAGCTTAACTATATTTTCTGGGGACATATGACATTAAGAGTTAAATGTTGTATTTACATTCCTGATAACATGGACAATGTTAAAGTCCCCAAATAAAGGCCTTGTCCTCTCCAGCCTTTGCTAGGCCTAGTTATGGGAACAATTTCTCAGTTCTTTCACCTCCTGGTCAGAGATTGACTTCTGTCATTTTCATGATACTCAGTGGCATGTTTCAGATGCTGCAACATTTACTTTGTACTAATCTCATTTCAGTACTCATGTCTTTTTGTTCTTCTCTTATAGAAGCAGCCACCCCCAGATGACTTTACAACCTGCTCTTTCCCAACCAGGCTTCTTCCTGGGACCCCTTGATTGACTCAATTTTTTAAAAAGAAGGAACTCCAAACTGCTTGCCCCTCGCTGCCCCCATTCAGCTTTGAAGCAGCCAGAATGACCGACGCCCCTTTTCATTTCCTTAACAAGCAGTTAGGGGTTCCTACAGCTAAAGGGGGGAATGAAGCCAGAATTAAGGACAGGTAGTTAGTGTAGAAATAGGGAATCAGGTCAATTGAGGAAATGAAGCCTTAAAGCCATCTGCCTCTGCAAGTTGGAGACTGCCCCTGGAAAAATGGAATGTCAAGGATCTCCGGAGGCCATTGATTACCAAATTTACCTGCCTTTATCAAGGACTGTTTATCAAGGACTGCAAACAAGGGGTTGCTAATTGGTGGCCCGCCCCCTGGGCTCTTGCCTGCCTGAAATCGCCTAGTCACCTTCATCAGGGAAAGAGTAAGTGCTGTACAGGTACTAATGCTCAGGCAACAATACCAGTCCCTCCGCCAAGGAAATAGCTTTGGAGAAGAGTTTATAGAGATAGAAGTTCCATGATTAGAACTTACCAGAAAAGAAAATGGGGAAATGAAAGAATGGACATTTTTTTAAGCTGTCTGTTTTATATCAACTCCCTAAGGTCCCTCTCCCAGTGACGGGAACAAAGCCCTTAAAGCTGTTCCAGGAATCAGCCCCAAACAGGGAGTAAAAGGGTAAATTGAGCCAGATAGCCAGATAGTGCTCAAACAGTAGGATTACCAGAAACTATTGACCAGAATCTACACCCTGTTGTAAAACATTGTGAAACATGTTGTATGTTATTAGCAAACCCAGACCCCATTTAAATTTCCGGGCAGCTTTGTCCCCATTTTTCCTTTCATGTGCGATCCCTCCCGATGTGTGGTCTCTGCCTTTATAAACCTACAAGATTTTCTGCTAGGGACTTGACTCCTTGAGTTGAGTGCCAGCACGCTGGAATAAACACCTCTTGTGGTTTGCATCAAGTGACGCCTCCTACGGTTGATTGGGGTTGCCGTCGATCCAAGGGGCAGAGTTGGGGTTTTCTTTTTGGTGGCCTTACAGCAGCAAGGTGGATGTGAAAGAATGGACTTTTTTTAAGCTTTCTATTTTATCTCAACTCCCTAAGGTTTCCCTCCCAGTGATGGGAACTAAGCCCTTAAAGCTGTTCCAGGAAACAGCCCCAAACAGAGAGTAAAAGAGTAATTGGAGCAAGATAGTATTCAGGCAGTTAAGACACCAGAATCTACACCCTGTTGTAAAACATTGTGAAACATGTTGTATGTTATCAGCAAACGCAGACCCCCTTTGAAATTTCTCGGCAGTTTTGTTCCCCTTTTCCCTTTCAGGTGCGACCCCTCCCGATGTGTGGTTTCTGCCTTTATAAACCTACAAGATTTTATGCTAGGGACTCGACTCCTCAACTCCTGCATGAGTCACGAGTCGGGTCCCAGCCCACCGGAATAAACACCTCTTGCGGTTTGCATCAAGTGACGTGTCCTGTGATTGATTGGGGTTACCGTGGATCCATGGGACAGAGTTGGTGTTTCCTTTTTGGGGGCCTTACAGATGGAAAGTTCCACTGACCCTTTACACCCACCTGTCACTCAACAGGACCCTCTCCCATCCCAGTCTATAAAAACCCTGGGCATCCAGGGCCACATGTGATTTTCTCCAGGTCCCTTATTCCCTTGGGGGTCTGGGAATTTCACCTGAGAGCCAAATTCAATAAAGCTTGCTTCAGTCACTTTCTGTCCCATTTTATTTGACTCCTAAGTGTGCCCTCCCAGACCCGCCGACTTACATTTGTTCCCACCACCAAGCAGACCTGAGCTTACAGGCTTAGGTATCGATCTGTGATAGAGCATTTGCAAAGCACGTCTGAGGTCCTTGGGTTCAATCCCTAGCACTGTTAAAAGAAACAAGGAAAGAAACTAAAAGTATACTGAATACTAAAGTATACTAAAAGTATACTGAAGTAAAAGCTGAATGCCTAAACCAGGCACAGTGGTACATGCTTGTAATCCCAGTTACTCTGGAGGCAGAGGCAAGGAGGATTTCAAGTTCAAGGACAGCCTCAGCAATTTAGTGAGAACCTAAGCAACTTAGCAAGACCCTGTCTCAAAATAAAAAAAATGAAGGACTAAGGATGTAGCTTAGTGGCAAGTACTCCTGGGTTAAAACCCCAGTACCAAAAACAAAAAACAAAAATAAAAAAAAAAAAACACTGACATCCAACAAATAGAGCTATGACTTCAGATTATAAGTATTCTGAAAGAAACAACCATAGTCCTAACAAATCAATCCAGGGTAAGTTTTCAGCTTAAAATTAAAATTAAGTAATCAGTAATGCTGTGCTGACAATGTGGTCCATCACATAGGGTGCTTGCCTAGCATGCACAAGGCCGGGGTTCCAATACCTAGCACTGCAGAACTGCAGAGAAAAAAAAGTACCTAGTAAAATTTTCATTCCCTGACATTTACTTCTGGTAAGAAGACTATTGGTGCAAAAAGAATGTCTTCACTATGAACTACTTCTTCATCACTACCATCTTCATCTTCACCAGCTTTACTGGTTGTCTGTGTTCCAAACACAGTTGCTCCAGTATTTGCCCACTGGAAATTTGTATCTGAGTAAAAAATTAGGATATGTAAACCACATAATCTAATTTTTAAGTGTTTTTAGAATCCTGCTCTTAGATTATTAGTACAACATTATCATTTCCAACAACTGATACATCTATTAAAAATGTTTACAATAAGCCAGGTAGGGTGGCTGGGGAGTCAGAGGCTAGAGGACTGAAATTTCAAAGGTAGTCAGCATTTGGTGAAATTTTAAGTAACTTAGTAAGACTCTGTCTTAAAATTTAAAAAAAAGGCTGGGAATGAAGGTCAGTAGAGCATCCCTGGGTTCAATCCCAGAACCACCCCCACCCTCCAAAAAGTTTAAAATATTCTGGCAAGTTCAACTCACACACAAAACTGCAATGAATTTATACTTTCAGTTGCTATAACAAGCACATCTTATATTGAAGCAAGAATTCAATACCCAAGAAAACAAATATAATAAATCTGATACTCTGCAATTAAACAAAACAAATGGAAGAACTGAGAAAGTCAGGAACTATTTCTGTGAAAAGATAAGCACACTGATTCCTGATTTCTGTCACACCTTAAGAGCAAATTAAATTAAGTAAAACAAAGTAAGAAAGTAAGAAAAGAAGATGGTGAATGGAATGATCTCACTAAAATGGAGAAGTGATGGTCAGAAGAGAATGTAGTAGGTAAGGCTTATTTAAGAAAGTCTCCCTCCTTATGTTTTTCCTATTTTACACATTCATATGCAATTATGATACAGTACTTGTTTATACTGAGCAAACACACCAATTTTCATTTGGCACATTTTTTTGCAAATAACTGTACCCAATATATTGCTATATCTGCTGACTTATTAACACTTTTACTTTTTAGGCTATTAGGTTAAAACAAAAATAAAGAAATCTGTTATTAGGGAAGCCATAAATTCTAATGTAACATCATATCCCAAAGTAGTTTACTGCTTCTGCAAGTAGCAAAAGCTATGAAAAAAAAAAAGTGTAACTAAGTGGGGATACTAGTTATTTGAACTGCATTAATCATTTAAGAATATACCTTCAATATAATTTATTCCATATATCAAACATCTTATGTAAGAACAATTTAGATAGTTCAGACATGAAATTTTTATTTCACAGACATGAAAGACATAAGAATGAGAAAACAAAATGAACAGCCTTATGCTAATAATCTTGAAACAATTAAATGATGAAATCATTTTTACAAATGTACTGTTTTATATAAATGTTACCAAATGGATTAAAAATAGATATATCACTGATACTGAGAAAGCACATTATTTATAACCTTAATTTAGCACCATAAATTAGCATGACCATAATTCTAAAATCCAAATCACCTTCTTAAAAAATGCAGATTCAGGGATGGAGATACAATTTAGTAGAGGGCTTGCCTACTATGTATGAGGCCCTGGGGTCCATCCCTAGCACCTTAAGAAGGGAGAAAAAAAGTAGATTCCTAATTCTTGAAATATCAACAAATCAAATCTAAAAGTACTTATAGTTAAAAGAATAATATTACCAAAGTCAGAATTATTCCAAAACTGAAAAATAGTTCTGCATTTAAGGACAGGGAAGATCATTAAAGTAATTCATACAAAATTTTAAAAATTCTTATGACTATATTATTAATATGAAATTAATCAGTGTGTGGTCCTGTAGATCTGTAATCCCAGAGATTGGGAATGATGAGGCAGGACAATCACATGTTTAAGGACAGCCTTAGCAACTTAATAAAACCCTGCCTCAGATTAAAATTTTAAAAAGAGGTGGGCAGTATACACTCAGTGATAGAGGACACCTGAGTTCAATCCCCAGTACAATCAATCAACCAATCAGAGAAATTCTTTATTATGAAAACACTTAATAAATGGGGAAGCATTACTTTAGTGACAACACTGTAACAAAGGACTGGTTCTTTAAGTTGCATTGTGTTCTGTTAACATGATGATTAAAATAATTTCTTAATCTTACCTTTAGGACCAAAGGCAAAATCTCCATAATTACTGAAAGCCAAATCTGCAAATGACTGTCCTCTACCACCCAAATCCAAATGAAACTGTTTTACTTTCCACTGACAAAAGAAAAAGAACAATTTATTCTTTCACTTAAGATGTTCTAAACATCAAAGATTTCCCCAGGACTGAAAAATGAACAAGACTTTCTATACTACAGGGTAAAGGGGTCCAATTTATATATTTTGGTAATTTGTGTATTTTGGTAAATTTTACATCCAATTTTGACCTTTTTCAGTAATATCAAGTTTACAACACATTATTCACAATTAATACAATAATGTGCCAAATGCATGCCAAAAAATTAAAGAGGTAATGAACTAGTAAGCTATATTACACAATCATACAGTTTCTGCTTTGTAAAGACTTTTAAAAAAGTTGCTAAATTAAGCAAT
Organism: Sciurus vulgaris; assembly: GCF_902686455.1. NCBI lineage: Eukaryota > Metazoa > Chordata > Mammalia > Rodentia > Sciuridae > Sciurus > Sciurus vulgaris. The sequence goes on from NW_027632622.1 coordinate 52,603, forward strand.
GGAGGGGAGAATTTCAGAAAATATCTGTATAAAAAATGATTTGTGTTCTGTATTATAAAAAAACTCACAAAAACCAAATGTCTCATTTACATTTGATCATCAGAAGTTTGAGGTTATCTGAAATCTATATGATCTCTGAAATCATTATGCCTTACAAATTTGAAAATGTAAAGGTTTTAGTTGTGCAATTACTTTCCTCTTCTACCACAGTAAAACTCTAAAGTGTCTATAAATGTAATATTTGTGACTTATTTAGGACTCCTTTTGGGAAAAAAATATGTACCATCTATTACAAAGTAATACAATTTACAGAGACTCTTCTTCCACCTCAAAAAAATAAACAATTAGAATGGAAAAATGGGAAGAAAGCAATACCAAACATTAGTTTCTATTCTTGAATAATTTACCAAAATTTTAGGCTTATAAAAAAGAAACATAAGCTTGAGCAGTACTATTAAGCAAAACTAAAATAAAAACATTATCACAATGAAATTCACCATGTAAGCAAACTATTATCTCTTATGTTCAGGCAAACAGGTCAAGAATCACAATACTATGTTATCCCTGTAATCACAGGTCTAACAATAAAGATACATGTTTATTTTCTTTGTTGGCAAGGCAGTATGACTTTCCTTCTTAGTATTTTTGATATCTTATGCCCCTTCATATCTTTATAAGTCTATCTTCTCAAACATACAGGTATATTTTACGTAATACATGATTATAGACACACATTAAGTTTTACCTTGGCTTGTAGATTCTGTATCAGTTTCCTTTCTAATAGACAAATCTACAGGTTTTTCCACTGTTCCAGAGGAAACAGATGATGAACTTATAGGTTTGGTAATAGAATCAGGTTCTTCAGATTTACAGAAAAATGTTGCAGTCACTTCAGTCCCACCTGTATACACACTGTCAGTTGTGTTAGTTATTTCCTCACTCTTGAATTTCTGCACAAAGTAACAAAATGTTATGCCATTAAATACTGACTTATACCTTGCATGCACAAGGTCCTGGGTTCTAATCCCCAGAACCATCAAAAAAAAGGAGGTATCACAAAATCAGACATTGAACTGTACCACAGAGCAATAGTAACAAAAATGGCATAGTATTGACACCAAAATAGATAAGCAGACCAATGGTACAGAAGAGAAGACACAGAGATGAACCCACATAAATACAGTCACCTCATATTAGACAAAGAAGCTAATAACATACAATGGAGAAAAGAGCCTGTTCAACAAATGGTGCTGGCAAAACTATAAATCCATATGCAGTAAAATTAAATTAAACCTCTAACTCTCACCCTGCACAAAACTCAACTCAAAATGGATCAAGGACTTAGGAATTAGAACAGAGACACTGCATCGAAAAGAAGACAAAGTAGGCCCAGATCTTCATCATGTTGGCTTAGGATCAATCTTCCTCAACAAGACTCTCAAAGCACAAGAAATCAAAGCAAGAATCAATAAATGGGAAGGACTCAAACTAAAAAGCTTTTTCTCAGGATAGGAAACAATCAATAATGTGAAAAAAGAGCCTACACAGTGGGAGAAAATCTTTTCTACACATACATCAGATAGAGCACTTATCTCCAAAATTTATAAAGAATTATAACACTTTACACCAAAAATACAAACAACCCAATCAATAAATGGGCCAAGAAACTAGACAGACATTTTACAGAAGAAGACATACAGGTGATTAATAAATATATAAAAAATTGTTCAACATCTCTAGTAATTAGAGAATGCCAATTAAAACAACTCTAAGATTTCACCTTACTCCAACTAGAATGGTTATTATCAAGAAAACAAACAATAATAGTTGTTGGTGGGGATCTGGGAAAAAGGCACACTTTTTCTTTGCTGATGGAGCTGCAAACTGGTGTAACCACTTTGGAAAGGTGTATGGAGATTAGGCAGAAAATTTGGAATGGACACCCTTTTGACCCAGTTACCCCACTACTCAGTTTATATGCTGTTAGGGTCCCATTCTGACTAATCCCCAGAGTCAAATTGAACACACGGTAATGCAAATCACACAACAAGGTTTTATTAAAGCAAGCTCAAGCCTGGACGGCAACCAGCCCCTCAGACCAATACAATGGCTGGGAGGAGGGAGTGGCCCCGAGGGGTGAGAAAGCCCTCTATTTAAGAGATTTCCAAGCATTCACACACAAAGACCTGTACATTATTGGTTAACATTTGAACAGCTAAACATTAGTCCTCCTCTGGTTGGGTCCTGTCAATTTATTTGATTCTCTTTGGGTCCCACCAGAACTGAACGGTCCTAGAAGAAGAAGGGTGGAGGGAAGGGGTGAACTATGTAGGAGATGGGTCAGATTTAGGACCCCCTGTCCTTGATAGATAAGGTTTCTAGGCAACTGCACATTCCTCAGACAAATATCTCTTAACAACCTTGGTAAGAACAGGGGCCCAGCAGTTCTGTTTGTGCTGTATTGGCTCTTGAGGGTGCAACTGCCTGCATCCTGGTGATTAAGACAGTTAGCTGCACAGATATCACCCTGTTCTCAACATTCCCCCCTTCAGTTGTTCATAATGAGGAATCATGCTCATTAGGGCGTCACGCATATTCATCTTCTGGGGCCGGTATTCTCTTATATTGTTGTCTCAGCACCATTAGTTGGACCATGCTTACATGGTCCTTAACAAAAACTATTAACTTACTTAAAATGCAGGGTACAAAAGTTAAAATAAACAAAAGCAGAGCTAAGGGGCCCACTAGGGTAGAGATTAGGGTAGGAAGCCAAGGGGACCTATTGAACCATGCTTAAAATCAATTTTCTTGGGCCTCCCTCTCTCGCTTTCTCTTGGCGAGACACTCTCTGAAATTACCTATGGATTACCTCACTACTCCAGAATGATTAGCATAAAACCAACACTCTTCTACCAGGGTAGCACATAGACCTCCTTGCTTACAGTCTTTAAAGGCAGGAAAATTTGGTAATCAATGAGCTTAGGAGATCCTTAACATTTTATTCTCCCAGGGGCAATCTCCAAATTCCAGAGGCAGATGGGTTTCATGGCCTTCATTTCCTCGATTTGACCCAATCCCCCATTTCTACACTAACTTTCTGTCCTCAATTCAGGCTTCATTCCCCCCCCCGCTCTAATTTTAGGAACTCCTTGCTGCTGTAGGGAAAGGGGGTGATGACCATTCTGGCTGCTTCGAGCTGGAAGGGGGCAGCATGGGGCAAGCAGTTTGGAGTTCCCTTTTAAAAATCAGGTCAATCGAGGGGTCCAAGCTAGAAGTCTGGTTGGGGAGGAGCAGGTTGTAAAGTCATCTGGGGTGGGTGCTTCTATGAGAGAAGAACAAAAAGACATGAGTATTGAAATGAGATTGGTATGAAGTAAATGTTGCAGCATCTGGAACATGCCCCTGAGTCTCATGAAAATGACAGAAGTTAATCTCTCACCAGGAGGTGGAAGAACTGAGAAATTGTTCCCATAACTAGGCCTAGCAAAGGATGGAGAGGACAAGGCCCTTATTTGGGGACTTTAACATTGTCCAGGTTATCAGGAATGTAAACACAACATTTAACTCTTAATGTCATAGATGTACCCATAAAATATAGTTAAGGTACTTAATGTCATCTGATTTTGTAAAATATCCCTTTATTGGTATAAAATGTGTTTAGTAGAGATCTCTATACTTCTGTTACTTAGGGATAGATAATCATACGAGCAACCATAGATTAAGTTTACCTGTGTAGCTTAGGAAGGTCTGCAGGCCTTGAACTGACTAAAAACTTCTGATTCTGGCAGTTTCTCTTGATAGTTATCAGGCACATTTGCTGAAGAATCTTTCTTTCATTTGTAGCTTCCAGTCTTTATTTTAGTGGGCTAGTACAAGTGTACATCTTAAGTTACACTTAACTATTACTTTTTTTCTTTTTAAATGCCCAAGAAGGGCTATATTTTGGTTTTAACTGTTTTGCTGGGTGTCTAAAATCAAGCTGGTCAAATTGACCTGGTTCCTGTCTTGTTAAAGAGTCAGCTGAGTTTCCACAGGGGTCACTCATAGAGAACTTAAGAGTGGCTTCTTAGCTCCACCAGTGCCATTAGTTAGGCAGGGTCTCCTTGATGAGGTGGCTTCATTCGGAAGCATCAAGGGATATCTCCCTTTTTTCCATGACCCTCCTCTGCAGCAGATGCACTCAGTGATTTTTCATCCTCTAATCTCAACAATCTCCTTGATCAGGAGGTTGTGTGACCCAGAGTTGCAGCACTCCTTAGAGAAGTCCCCTTATTCCCTGGGTTCAGGCTGACTTTGAGGGCAAGATACTGTTTTTTTCTGTTTTTTTCTTTTTTTTTCTTGGCCTCTGTATTTAATTCCAATTTCTAAGTTTGATCTTAATCATCCAGCCAGCCAGTCTCACCAGTCATAAAGTAAGAGTACTGGGCTTTAACTTTAATGTCCATAACTTTACAGTTATTTACCCTTTTATCTTACTGGAGTCTGCAATAGTACTGGAAGTTACCACTATCTGTTCTAGAGGTGATGGCTTATTATCACAAGTTACCTAGGTTGTGTGTTCTGGAAGCAGCTACTTCTGCAAACAGTAACAGGCAACAGTTTTACAAAATGAAATTAGCAAGAGTAAAAACATATTTAACATATTTGTATAATAGCTCTCTTGAATTTTGGATGAGTTCTAAATTATATACCCTGTTTGAGATCACAGTAATCTTTACAACAAACATCAAACTTTTGGATACAACTTTAATGAGTAAAAGTCTGGCTTACTTTGGAGCCATTCTAAAATGCAGCAGGGTGAGGCAGAGCCTTATCTCATTTAAGGCAGGGCTCTTCACAAATGTTAAGTAAAACATTCTAATCGTGAAGCTAATTTATGCCCCTTTTGCCATGACCAGCATGACCAAATTTTCAAGTTCAGTGAGGGGCAAAAGAGTATTAGAAAATAAAGGTTTATAAACACAGATTTTGAAGATTAAGCTGAGATCAGATGGAGCTCCTTTCTCTGATGGAGATGCAGATCCAAAGAGTTGTGTTAGCAATCTTTATACATGTCTTATTATTAGTTTAAAGACTATGTAAGCATTATTATTTGTTCTCAGGAGAGTTTCAGAGACTAGAACATCTATGTAACTTTTTCCACAACTGCAAAGTGCAATATTAGGAACTCTGCGTAGTTCTCAAAAAGTCCACTGTCGAAAGTTATTGTAAGGTGGGCAGGAACTAGAGAAGGAATCTGATGAAACACTGATTATCTAGCAACACAATTTTTTTTTGCCCAAGAGCTGTGTGCCTGAGATCAATGTAAGAGCTCATAGGACTCCTGTACAGAGCCTCCCCAGGGAGGGTACTGCCACAGCAGTTAGGCATCCTGTACTCCTACACAGGCACACTTCCAGGCACCAGGCATGCTACATTCATGTGGTCAGAGACCCCAATCTCAGTCATTGTGGTCTCATTTTTGCTATTGCACATTACACTCTTTATTAAATATTATTTTAAGAAGTTTACATATATTGATTCCTGAGTCTATATGAACATTAGTTAACACAGTCTAACATTATATCCAAAACAGGAATCAATCAAAGAAAGGCTGAGAGAGCTGTTAAGTTTTCTTTTGTGTAGTGCAATGCTTTCACCTTCTACTATATGAACCTTTAAACAAATCAGGCTGTCACTAACTCATAGAAATATATTTACATTTAAATTTTTATCTCAGTGAAATAAGTAACCAATTTTACATATATCTTATTGATAATAGGTCACATAATAGAACACTAAATGATAGAAATAAATACCCAATAAAATGTACTCTTTAAGTTTAAAATTACCATTACAGACAAGTTTATTCTGGAGAATAGCAGCTTGATAAATTTCCTGCTTTAAAGATGCATATCTGGAAAATATGAACACATTTAATATACAAAGAGTGGCCATTTTAAAATTACCTTGATACCTTTATATTAACCAATTAGTTTTGGAAGAAAAATTTAGACACCTATGTAGTACAATACTTTAACAGTTGTTTAACCATAATTGTATAAACCTCAGTTTTCAAGACTAATTGTCCTAAAGAATGAAACTTAACAGATATAATGTCAAGAGTAAATTAGTACCTTTAAGAAATCCTTGTCAAGTTAACATATAAATTAAACTTCGGTTTATATCAGTACAGTAGTATTTCGCTTTAAAAAAAACCTTAAACAGCTTTAACTGATTGTCTCCCATACTTGTAACCAACTTAGTTATAGGCAAACTTGTTGACATTTGCTCTTTACTTACACAGACTTTCTTAGCACTTAGACCCTCATGTATTTCATCATATGAACACTTTCTTATCCAGGAAGATTTTGTTCTACACTAAATATAGTTCCATTTCTAGAGCCTTTTATTTTATCTTTCCTATCTGTTGACCTCTTTTGTTCACATTGTGAAACAACTCTTATGAAATTTCTGAATTTAGGTAAATTACTTCATTTTAACAAGATAAAATACTTTGTGGTTTATAGTACTCTAACTGAAACACAGTGAGAGGGGAGATGGTAACTCTAAATCCAAACCTAAGAGCTTCTTGGAGCTATGAAGAACTGGAGGGGGAGCAGGGTGAAGTGGTAAGGGAGCAGATGGAACGCTCACCCTCCGGGTTGGGGTTTTACCTGTTAGGGCATAACTCTTAATAGCCTTGTTTTTAGTAATGATACAAAGCAATTTTAAGCCCTTTTTAATTTACCAACCTATGAAAACACCAATAATGTTTAAGTATGTTACTCCATGGAGTTTAAGGACTTAAGAGTACTGAATGTTATTTAACAATTAGCATTTCAACTTTGCAAATTAATCAGATGTCGCTAACAAACACATTTGAGTAGTCCCATACATGTTAAATTTAATTTATTTATTTTGAAAAAAACAAGATATCAAACAAGTGTCCTGAACAGTATTTGCTGTCTCTTTCCTGTTGAAGAAAAGTCCTAGAAACAATTGATATTAGACATTGTTTAACATCAACATTTCATTAGTTTGACCACCTAAAGACTTGCGAATTATTTCTAAAGACATTTTACTTTTATTAGTTTACCCAATTTAAATTGAACCCTTTTAAATCACGTGAATAAAAGTATTTGGATTCATTTTTATAGTTTCAATTTTATGCACGCCTATTATTTATGTCAATTTTGTCAGGTAAAAACATAGACAATATGACCTTAAACAATAACATATACACATAACACAAATGCAAAGGCCTTGTAATGTTTATCTCCATTGCAATGTAACAGATGTTTAAAAATAACTCTAGAGTTGGATAAAAATAGAACTGATCAAAAAAAGTCATTAACCTAGGTATGTAGGATCAAAATTATGAGCTCAGAAATACTGCATTAAAGAAAAACAAAACAAAACAAGAATACTAGAAAATGAGTTAGTTCTGTTTAGCAGCTCAGGAGTTTAAAACGCACCTCTTTTTTTTTTTTTTTCTTTTCTCTCAGGTTACTCCCCCCTCTCCCACTGAAACTGCTATGGTTCACATTCCAATGCAGGCTTCAGCAAGGCCAGGCACGGGGGAGGGAGGGATTGCCCTGGACTTTTTAACCCTTTTTTTTTTTTTTCCTGGTTGAGAAATCAGGTTAGGTTTGAATGCAGAAAATCACAAAACATTATTTCCAACTACTTTTGGGGAATGGAGCTGCTGAGCTCTCTGCCTAGGGGGATTGGAGTAAACAAATCTCTTAGGAACAAGGAGAAGGACTGTAAAGTACCCTTGCAATGAGTATTCCTAAGCCTAAGAATAGGGAACCTGAGGGAGGACAAAGGGAGCCTATTGTCAGACAAAGAGGTGTTTAGGATCCGATATATTTTGGTGCTTCCAGGGGAACTTCTGTGAGTCATTACATCACAGCCATGTGTGCTGCACTATGTCTCCGGTAAAAATTTCCACAGAAGGAGACCTGGGATGGGGCATGTAACTGAAGCCATCTCTCATGCCTTTTCTTGAAGGGTCTCATGGGAGGGGTTGATTTTAAATGCCTCCCTCTTGCAGCTTAAAGAGAACACAGTGAGCACATCTAAGCACAAGAACAGTAAGAGGGAGACTCTAGATAGACTAGTGATGGCTAACTATTTGAACAAAGGGAACCTGGGCATTTCCATACTAATTGTCCCAGGTCTTAATCCAATAGTTTGAACTCCTGTGTCTGTCTGGCAAGGGAAGGGGAGCATCCAGGAGGAGTGGATGTGCGAGAGTGTTGTGTAGCCCATTTTACCCTCCAAAAGTGAAGAGACAGAAAGCTGCACCTCAAACAAATGTGGGGTGCAGGGAGAGAGAAGCTTACTTACCTTGTTCGGCGTAGATCTTGGTGAAGATTGGCTACTCTGCAGAGCAGACTGTAGCAAACTCTCTCTGCTTTAGGTGGTCCACACCAAAGTTCCATTCTCTGGTGCAGACCTCTGAGAAGTGACTCAGGAGGAAAGTCTTAGGAGTCACCTGAGCCTATCCCATAATAATGAGGAGAAAAGGACCAAGCAGACCAAAAAGAACAAAGGAGGCAATACACACAGTAAAACAAATTTTCACTCTCCAACATCCACCGGCCGGTCAGCCACACAATCTCACAGGCGCAATGCCCTTCTCATTCACACTACCAAATCAGACCAAGGATCCTTACCAAACAGCCACTGGGGACATTGGCATGACTCCTGATCGCCGTGGACATCTCCCACGACTTTCGACAGTGGAACCTCCAGGGTAACTCGCAACCCTTTCCTTCCACCAAACGAGAATTCTCACCCGAACTCTAACCAGGACTTACATCCTACCAGGACTCACGTCCTACCAGGCGGTGGCCAATCCTCCTTCCGTGGCAAATTTCCTTAGAAACCTCGGTACCATGGGCCCTTTGTCTCTCCTGGGCTGGAGTCGGATGAATTTATCCCGGACGAGCCCCCAAATGTTAGGGTCCCATTCTGACTCATCCCCAGAGAGTCAAAGTGAACACAGGGTAATACAAATCACACAACGAGGTTTTATTAAAGCAAGCTGGAGCCTGGTCCACAACTAGCCCCTCAGACCGATACAATGGCTGGGGGAAGGGAGCGGCCCTGAGGGGCGAGAAAGCCCTCTATTTAAGAGATTTCCAAGCATTCACACACAAACACCTGTATGTTATTGGTTAACATTTGAACAGCTAAACATTAGTCCTCCTCTGGTTGGATCCTGCCAATTTATTTGATTCTCATTGGGTCCCTCCAGAACTGAATGATCCTAGAAGAAGAAGGGTGGAGGGAAGGGGTGAACTATGCAGGAGATGTGTCAGGTTTAGGAACCCCTGTCCTTGATAGATAAGGTTTCTAGGCAACTGCACATTTCTCAGACAAATATCTCTTAACAACCTTAGTAAGCACGGGGGCCCAGCAGTCCTATTTGTGCTGTATTGGCTCTTGAGGGTGCAGTTGCAACTGCCTTCATCCTGGTGATTAAGACAGTTAGCTGCACAGATATCACCCTGTTCTCAACAATTTCAAAAATAAACTCTAACATTATAAATTTTTTTTTTGAGTATTGGGGATCGAACCCACGTCCTTGTGCTTGCGAGGCGAGCACTCTACCAACTAAGCTATATCCCCAGCTCACATTATGACTTTATTCTTTCATTTTATCTGTATTTTCTAAGTATTCTTTAATAATTAGAATATTTTTACTGATGAAAGATTGAAACAGAATTAAATGTACAAATTCTGCAAACAGATACAAGTTATATGAAAAATTGAAAATTTATATTATTGCAAAAATTATTTTAAATCAATTGTATTTCTAAATTGTAACAACAAATATCAAAAAATGATTTTTTGGTAGTTCTGAGAATGGAATCAAGGGTCATTCACAAACCCAGTCACCTTTAATTTTATTTTTGTGACAGGGCCTCACTAAATATTCCAGACTGACTTTTACTTCTGCCACCATCCTCCTGAGTAGCTGGGAATGCAGGTAAGGCTCTTTGCACTCCGCAGAAATTGAACTTTAAAATAGCATTATTTACAACAGATATCAAAAATTTGAGTACTCTTCAATAAGTTTCACAACCCATCAAAGAAACATTAATATAAAAACCTGAGGGAGATTTAGAATAGTGTGGGCAATACAGACAGGATGGAATAGGAGGATGTCAAAAGCAAGTCCAGACAGTGAGAGAACAAAGAGTGTCTGTCAATAAAGCCAAAATTCTAGCTGGCAAATGTGCCCATGGACATGAGAAGAGACCCAACAGAAAGACTAAAACAGATGTGTGGGCATAGGAACTGGAAGCAACACTAAATAAAAGAGAGCTTGGAGTCAGAGGAGATAGAAAAAAGAGGAGTACAACAAAACTTTGAAAAGAACAAGTCAGTACTTCCCTATAGAAGTCCAGGCTCTGGCTTTGGGGCCCCTTCTCTTCAGAGGAATCTGTTACTTTATTACCTTTGCTCTTGTAGAAAACCTGCTGCCTGTTTGCTTTCTATCCTATTCAATGAAAAAAAAAATCAAAATATTTTTGAGCAAAATTACTCAACAGCTAAGTTTTGGAGTGCTGGCTTACCATCTGTGAGTAACTGTGTTAGATATCAAGCACCATATACATTAAAAAAACAAATAAAGCAAAGTTATTAAAAATTTATTCAAGACACATACCCTGAAAACTATGCACATAAACAAATACTAAGAGACATTTAAATGACTTAAATAAATTGAAAGATGTGTCATGGTCATAGATGAATAGATTAAATATTTTTCTAAATCTCAGTTCTTCCTTACATTAAGTTATTAATTTTTTGTAACTCTAAACACAACCCCAGCAAGCCTTGTGAAAAAGTTGAACCTAAAATGGAGTGAAAGAATAAAGAGTATAGAAGAGTTAAAACAGCAGAAAAGAAGTTGGAGGAACAGCACTACCCAGTTCCAAGATTATTGCAAAGCTCAGCAATATCACAGTGTGTAAGGACAATAAGATCAAGTGAAGATAGCAGAGTACACAAGCAGACTCACACCTAAGTGATCAAGCAAGTTTTGACAAACTTGCCATGTCAATGGGAAAAGGAAAGTCTTTTCCACAAATGGGTGTAGAAAAAACATCATAACCATATGCAAAAATAAATAAATTAGTCTCAAGTTCTGCCTCATACACTATGAGCAATTAAGTAGTAATGATCATAGATCTAAATGTAAGTCTTAAAAATATAAAACCTTCTGAAACAAGAGATAAAAATCATCACAACCTTGGTTTTGGTTGACTTATGTAAAATACAAACAGCCTGAAGTATGAAAGAAAAAGAGAACTGGATGTACCTCAGTGGTACAGCACTTGCCTAGCATGCTTAAGGCCCTGGACTCAATTCCCAGTAAAAAAAAAAAGACATGAACAATAAATGAAAGGACTGTTGACTATGAACATGGACTGGTGACAAGGTGCAACAACTGTAACTTTGTACATGGTGGTGAGAATGTAATGTGGTTATCTGGAAAGAACTTGGCAGATTCTTAAAGTGTCAACATATTCCACTACAGGGCATCAACCAAGAAAAATTAAAGTAGAGTTCTGCATGTATATTATACATGCATAGCAAATGTGAATAAGTAATTGTATAAACAAACTTAAATATACACAATCAGTACTAAAGAAGAAGAAAATAATACACACAAGATGTGAAAGTCAAAATTACACAAGAAGATAGACAAGAACATGAAAATGTATGATTATATAATGTATTAAGATTTTAGAGGGAGAAAAGACAAAGCAGCAGTTTCAAAAGTGGAGAAGAAACTTCTGGGGCAAATGGATATATTTATTATCCTGGAAGTGCTGAAGTTTCCTTAGGGCAAAACCTAAATGCGTGCAAGTTTTTATAACTCAATTATACCTCAATAAAGTATATGGAAAAACCTTAACAAGTCATATATTACAAATTTAAATTTAAAAAGGGACCAAGAAACTAAAGGTTTGAATAGGAAGATAACCACAAGCAAAAAACAAGGGGGCTGGGAATATAACTCAGTTGGTAGAGTGCTTGCCTTGGAAGCACAAGGCCCTGGGTTCAAATCCCCAGCAATGCAAAAAATAAAAATAAAAAAACAAAAACAAAACAAGTATTTCTAAATAGCAAAAGACATTTATATACAAACAAGCTATTATGTAATGGTATAGAGTATCATTGTCAAGGCAGATCCTGGGACACCATAGTTTCTTCTAGGGTACCACAGGTTCAAAGCTATTTTATTGTAACAGCAAAATGTTGTTTGCCTTTCTTCTGGTTCTCCCAAGAGTAATTGTTGAATTGTCCACAGGTCACATGACACAAGTTGAACATAAAATATAGAAAGAGGGGAATCCAATTATACTCTAATTAGCCAAACAGCAAGCTTTGCAAAACTTTACAACAATGCCACTCTTTCCACTGATTTTTTTGGTGATCAATATATATTTTGCTAAAAATACTATGTGTGTTAACATGCAATATGTTCACAGTATTTTAAGTGAATGTAGTCCTTTTTAAATTCTCAGTTTTAGTTCCCAACAGGACAAATATTGATAGATAAATGAAGGTTCTCTGGGATTTTCAGTGTTGGGGAAGAGCAATTAGTTTACCATCAAATACTACTCAGGCAGGCCCCTCAGAAGGAATAATTGCCCTGCTAACTTCTGACCTTCTGGCATAGAATTAACTTTGTATTCTCCTACTCTCTGAGTGCAGTCTTATCATTTCCACAACAATGGATTATGGAAAATAGTATTCCTGCAAGATAGCTCCCAAAGAAAAGTAGAGAGACAAGCATCTTTCAGGAGGGAGGGACAATTAGCCAACCATTAACCTTCCAGTAAATCTTTTCTTAATAACAATGGGCCCTGAAGGAAAGGGGCAGATACTGAATTCAGGGTTTTGGACTTTGACCTTCCCCCACTGCAAAATAGTCTTAAGAGGAGGCACAGAAAATAGTCCTAAAAGGAGGCACAGAAACTTATCAAAACTCCGGGAAACAATGGATCTCAGAGAAAGAAAAGCAATGGGCAAGATTTGAGTACTTATCCCCCAGGATCTGGACTCATATTTCCCCAGATAACAATGAGTTTCAAACTTTTAACAACTACCTTCCTAAGCTAAATTTTAACCTGCACAACTAGGTCACTGACTGTGCAAACTGCATGTCCATAGTGTCCAATAAAACTCTAAAACCCAGACTCCTTTTGTAATTCACAGGCCATCTCCATACCCAGAAAATGGGCCCTAACAGTGTCTGATCAATTTACTTTGCTGTAGAATAAAGGAAAACTTGCTGACCCAAGGTTTGGGTCCCTTCTCCTGTGTCTGTCATCTGTGGACCATGAGCTTACAATCACTATCCCTGTGCTTTCCCAAGTTCACCTGATAAGAAATGGCTACAACGCTGTATAAAAACTCCTCCCCTGGACCGATGTCCCCTGGGACGGTAATTTCATTCATCAGACTCAAATGGGGATAGGGGAACATGGAGTTTTAGTATACCCTTCCACACTCAGGTCTTGTCCAGAAGGTCTGGGGACAGTGACAAAGCTCGACCCCAGCATGGCCTGAGGGCGAGAGGTCTCAGAAGCTAGGGTGACCTGGTGTGCACAGTACCTTCTCAATCCTGTCCAGGAAGAGCTCTTTGTCACAAATTCAGCTGCCCTACAGCAGGCCTCTCACCCTGAAACCCAATAAAATTGCTCTGTCCGCGTGAACACTGAAAGCCTGCAGCCACTCAAGCAGTTCAGTGTTCACAGAAGCCATCACCACACACCTGGCACCACATGGACCAGTCCCAGCAGCTTTCCTTGGTGTCGCCACTCGCGCTTCCTAGCTTGTAGGTCTTAGAGTTCAGGTACTACACAATGGCAAGGCAGGTAACCAGGATAATGCCGCTGGATAACAAGCCAGGGAGCTGAGCCATCTCATCCTTATTTACCGTAATCCAATTGCCATGACAACTCCCGCCACTAAGGACTTATCGCCATGGCAATTCCCACTTCAGGATTGGCATTACAAAATGACCAATGAGGATGAGGTGGGCAGCATTCCAATTTGGCATTGTAAAGTAACCAATAGGAGAATATTGGATACTATTCTAATCAGGTGTTACTAGATAACCAATGGGAGCAAATTGGGTGAGGTCTTCAATCACTTCTGTATAGAGAAGGGAATGCCTCACAGCCAGCATGTAAGAGAAATTTACAGACTTGGGAATCTTGAACTTCTCTTGCTCAGCCCACTCCACTTCACTGCACAGTGCTGTTTTCACCTTTGCTTTTAATAACCAAGGACCTGGGCCCCAACTGCACAGCCCAACTAGCACATGTACTTGATATCTTTTCTGTGGTTGAAATGCACCAACATTAAAAACAAGTGAAAGAGAAACCACGCAGAGAAGGGAGAAGAGATAGGACTGCATGGAACATGCAATAGGGAATGTTGGTCTAAAGAAGAAAGGAAAAAACTTCCCCAAATATTAATGATAATTATTTGGGAATGCAGACTTCTGTGATGATGGTACTGTTGGGTAGGAGTTCAGGTACACCAAGGTGGTGGAGGCGGGTTACAAGAAAAATGCAGAACAAGACAGGGAATTGAGCAATGACAACTCTGTAAGTCCCATTGTCATGACAACTCCTGCCACTAAAGACTTTTCACCATGGCAACTCCCGCCTTAGGTATGGCATTATAAAACAACCAATGGTGATGAAGTGGACAGTATTCTAATTAGGTTTTCTAAACTAACCAATGGGGAAAATTTTTGACACTTCTAATCAAGTAGTACAAAATAACCAATGGGAGGCAATCAATGGGAGCAATCAGGTCTATATAGGGAAGTGAATGCTTCATAGCCAGTCATATAATACACTGATTTCTGGGCTTCCTAGATTTGTGGACCTTGAACCTCTCTCTCAGTCAACCCACTCCACTCAACCCTAAGGAGTGCTGCCTGCACCTTCACCTTCATTAATTCCATTTTTCCTGTTACTTCTACATGTCTTCCTCAGTTCTTTCTTTAGGACATCAAGGACTTGAACCCCAAATGGTACCCCAAAAATAGTAGTACCTGAGCACTGCAGTGGGAATATTCCTCCTGTTGTGAACTGTGAGAAAAGAGGTTGAGGCAAGGACAGAAATTTAGAGGCAAAACTAATGAGGATTATTACATCAGCTACTTAAACACTAAACCTTGGCCACCATGGTTAAAACCAAGAGTGGTATTGTAAGGCCCCCCAAAAAGGAAACCCCAACTCTGTCCCATGGATGGACGGCAACCCCAATCAACCGCAGGAGGCGTCACTTGATGCAAACCGCAAGAGGTGTTTATTCCAGCGCGCTGGGACCCAACTCCAGGAGTCGAGTCCCTAGCAGAAAATCTTGTAGGTTTATAAAGGCAGAAACCACACATCGGGAGGGGTCGCACATGAAAGGGGGAAAAGGGGGACAAAGCTGCCAGGAAGTTTCAAAGGGGGTCTGGGTTTGCTGACAACATGTTTCACAATGTTTTACAACAGGCTGTAGATTCTGGTCAATAGTTTCTGGTAATCCTACTGTTTGAGCACTATCTGGCTATCAGGCTCAATTTACTCTTTTACTCTCTGTTTGGGAACAGAGAACAGCTTTAAGGGCTTTGTTCCCATTCCTGGGAGGGTGACCTTAGGGAGTTGAGATAAAACAGACAGCTTTAAAAAATGTCCATTCTTTCATTTCCCCATTTTCTTTTCTGGTAAGTTCTAATCATGGAACTTCTGTCTCTATATACTCTTCTCCAAAGCTATTTCCTTGGCGGAGGGACTGGTATTGTTGCCTAAGCATTAGTACCTATACAGCACTTACTCTTTCCCTGATGAAGGTGACTAGGTGATTTCAGGCAGGCAAGAGCCCAGGGGGCAGGCCACCAATTAGCAGCCCCTTGTTTGCAGTCCTTGATAAACAGTCCTTGATAAAGGCAGGTAAATTTGGTAATCAATGGGCTCCGGAGATCCTTCACATTCCATTCTTCCAGGGGCAGTCTCCAACTTCCAGAGGCAGATGATTTTATGGCCATTTCCTCGATTTGACCCGATCCCCTATTTCTACACTAACTACCTGTTCCCAATTCTGGCTTCATTCCCCCCTCTAATCTCAGGAACTCCATGCTGCTGGGGAAGGAGGTCGATGACCGCTCTAGCTTCTTCGAGTTGGAAGTGGGTGGCGTGGGGCAAGCAGCTTGGAGTTCCTTTTCTAAAAATCGGGTCAATCAAGGGGTCCCAGGAAGAAGCCTGGTTGGGGAAGAGCAGTTTGTAAAGTCATCTGGGGGCGGCTGCTTCTATGATAGAAGAACAAAAAGACATGAGTACTGAAATGAGATTAGCACAAAGTAAATGTTGCAGCATCTGAAACATGCCACTGAGTATCATGAAAATGGCAGAAGTTAATCTCTCACCAGGATGTGGAAGAACTGAGAAATTGTTCCCATAACTAGGCCTAGCAAAGGCTGGAGAGAACAAGGCCTTTATTTGGGGACTTAAACATTGTCATAGATGTCCCCAGAATATATAGTTAAGCTACTTAATGTATATCTGATTTTATAAAATGTCCCTTTATTGGTATAACCTGTGTTTACTAGAGATCTCTATACTTCTGTTACTTAGGAATAGATAATCATACTAGCAAACATAGATTAAGTCTACCTGTGTAGCTTAGGAAGGTCTTAAACTGACTAAAAACTTCTGACTCTGGCAGTTTCTCTTGATAGTTATCAGGCACATTTGCTGAAGAATCTTTCTTTCATTTGTAGCTTCCAGCCTTTATTCTAGTGGGCTAATACAAGTGTACATCTTAAGTTACATTTAATTATTATTTCCTTTAAATGCCCAAGAATGGCTATATTTTGATTTTAACTGTTTTGCTGGGTATCTAAGATCAAGCTGGTCAAATTGACCTGGTTCCTGTCTTGTTAAAGAGTCAGCTGAGTTCCCACAGGGGTCACTCGTACAGAACTTAAGAGCGGCTCCTTAGCTCCACCAGTGACTTTGATTAGGCAGGGTCTCTTGATGAGGTGACTTCCTTTAGAAACATCAAGGGATGTTTCCCCTTTTCCATGACCCTCCTCTGCAGCAGATGCACTGGATAATTTTTCATCCTCTAGTCTCAACAATCTCCTTGATCAGGAGGTTGTGTGACCCAGAGTTGCAACACTCCTTAGAGAAGTTCTCTTACTCCCTGGGTTCAGGCTAACGTTGAGGGCAAGACCCAAATATGGACTTTTCTTGACCTCTGTATTTGACTTCAATTTCTAAGTTGGATCTTAATTATCCAGCAAGCCAGTCTCACCAGTCATAAAGTAAGAGTAATGGGCTTTAACTTTAATGTCCATAACTTTACAGTTATTTACCCTTTTATCTAACTGGAGTCTGCATTAGTACTGGAAGTTACCACTATCTATTCTATAGGTGATGGCTTATTATCACAAGTTACCTAGGTTGTTTGTTCTTGGAGCAGCTACTTCTGCAAAACATTAACAGGTAACAGTTTTACAAAATGAAATTAGCAAGAGTAAAAATATATTCAGCTTGTATAATAGCTATCTTGAATTTTGATTGAGAACTACATTCTATCCCCTATTTGAGATCACAGTACTTTTACAACAAGAACCAATCTTTTGACTATAACTTTAAATAAGCTGAAGTCTGGCTTATTTTGGAGCTATTCTACACACAGTGAGGTGGGAGGCAGAGCCTTATCTCAGGTAAGGCGTGGCTCTTTACAGATCTTAAGTGTTCTAATTCTGATGTTGATCTTTGCTTCTTTTCCTTAAATACCATTAAGTAGTTTACATATACTGTTTCCTGAGTCTATATAAACTTTATAATTAACACAATTTAACATAGTATCTAAAACATGAATCAAAGAAAGGCTGAGAGAGCTTTTAACTTTCCTTTTGTCATTAAGTGGCAAAATGTTTTCATGTTTCTTTCATATTTCACAATATTAACCTTTAAACAAATCAGACTCTAATGTTTAGAAATACATTTACACTTGAAATTCTTTATCTCAGTGTAAAAAGTAACAAATTTTACACATACCCTATTGATAGCAGGTCCTATAATAGAACATTAAATGATAGAAATAAATCCCCAATAAAATTTACTCTTTATAAGTTTAAGATTACCATTACAGACAAGTTTAATCTGGAGGATAGCAGAGCTTAATAAATTCCTTGCTTTAAAAACTTGTGGTCCTGAAAAATATGAACACATTTAATATACAACTAGTGACCATTTCACAAATACCTTGACACTTTTATCTTACCAAATTGAGTTTTTAAAGAGAAACGTATACTCTGTAACAAAGTACAATACTCTATAATAGTTGTTTAACCATAATTGTATACACCCCAATTTTTAAGACTAATTGTTCTAAAGAATAAACTTAATAGACACAAAGTTAAGAGTAAATTAGTGTTTCAAATCCTTGTCATTTTACCATGTCATTCTACCATATAGATTAAACTTTGGTTTATATCAGAACGTTAGTATTTCACCTTAGGAAAAACCTTCAATAGTTTTAGTTGTCTCACATACATATAACCAACTTAGTTTCACACAAACTTGTTGAAACTTGCCCTTTACTTACACAGACTTTCTTAGCTCTTACTTAGACCCTCATGTATTTCATCACACAAGCACTTTCTTACCCAGAAACATTTCCTTTTTCCTTTTACTAAATATATTTCCATACCCAGAACCTTTTATTTTCTCTTTCCTATTTGTTGTCCCCTTTTTGTTCACATTCTGAAACAACTCTTATGAAATTTCTGAATTTAGATAAATTACTCTATTTTAATAAGATTAAATATTCTGTTGTTTATAGTACTCTAATTGAAACACAGTTGAAACTTTTTGGGACCCTTTGTATATAGAATTGCACTTGTTAGGACATAACTCTTAGTAACCTTGTTTTTAGTTTAGTGATGACACAAAGCAAGTTTAAACCCTTTTATTTACCAACCTATGAAAACACCAATAATGTTTAAGTATGATACCCCATGGAATTTAATGAGTTAAAAGTACTCAATGTTATTTAACAATTAGCATTTTAACTTTGTAAATTAATCAGATATCTCTACAAACACATTAGAGTAATCCCATACATGTTAACTCTAATTCACTTATTCTGTAAAAACCAAGATATCAGACAAGTGTTCTGTACAGTATTTGCTGTCTCTTTCCTGTTGAAGAAAAGTCCTAGAAACAATTGATATTAGACATTTTATTAACATCAATATTTTATTAGCTTGACCACCTAGAGACTTGCAAGTTATTTTCAAAGACATTTTACTCTTATTAGTTTACCCAATTTGAACCTCTTTTAAATCACGTGAATTAAAAGTATTTGGATCCATTTTTAAATTTTATTTTTAGGAGCGCTCAGTTCTGATACAGACAAAACATGACATCAGACAGCACAACATACAAATAACACAAAATCAAGCCCTTGTAACTTTATAGGTGAATCTCCCTTGCAATGTAACAGATGTTCAAAAACTCTAGTTGAATAAAAAATAGAACTGATCAAAAAATCATGAGCTCAAAAAAACATATAATTAAAAATATAGCATTTACTTTGCTGGAGTTTTAAAGACTCTTTTTACCTTTTCTTTCCCTGGGTTTGAGACCGGTCTCCTACTGAGCCTTTAGGCTTCTTTTATTTATATTTCAGTGTAAGCCTGGGCTGAGATCTGGAAGGATCTAACAGGTTTTAACAGAAACTCTGTGTCTAAGGCATTTTAGCCACCTCATCAGGACAGGTTGGATGTTAAAATTATGAGACCTTATTTTTCATTACTTTTGAGACTGAAGCTACTTTGCTAAGTTACCCTTCAGGGCTGTCGGGAGGGGAAGTCCAGAGAAGGAACCTTTGGGGTCCACCCGAGAGTAGCCCGGGCCGAGAACCCCCCAGTTGTTCCAACCCTTCCTCCACCTTGTCCGCCACAAACACACAACAGAACCAGATACAGACGGGCACCAACCTCTGATCCACCAATTGAACCCCATCAGCGCCCTTACCGACGGAGACTACCAGGCGTCCCTGGCTCTCCTTCCACCCTTAGGGCGTCCCCCAGGGCTGCAACCTGTGGCCCCCCAGGCACGTCTGCCGGCCACTGTTCGGCCACTCTCACGAGTCACCGAACGGCTGCCACCGAAACCAAAAGCGCGCTCACAGAACCAGACCAACTAACAAAACACAAGACAAAGACAAACAACTTCGGGGTACCCCTTCTTACCTCCAAGGTCGACTCCGCGGATGAGGGGGGGCCATCTTATCCTGGGCGAGCCCCCAAATGTAAGGCCCCCCAAAAAGGAAACCCCAACTCTGTCCCATGGATGGACGGCAACCCCAATCAACCGCAGGAGGCGTCACTTGATGCAAACCGCAAGAGGTGTTTATTCCAGCGCGGAGGAGTCGAGTCCCTAGCAGAAAATCTTGTAGGTTTATAAAGGCAGAAACCACACATCGGGAGGGGTCGCACATGAAAGGGGGAAAAGGGGGACAAAGCTGCCAGGAAGTTTCAAAGGGGGTCTGGGTTTGCTGACAACATGTTTCACAATGTTTTACAACAGGCTGTAGATTCTGGTCAATAGTTTCTGGTAATCCTACTGTTTGAGCACTATCTGGCTATCAGGCTCAATTTACTCTTTTACTCTCTGTTTGGGAACAGAGAACAGCTTTAAGGGCTTTGTTCCCATTCCTGGGAGGGTGACCTTAGGGAGTTGAGATAAAACAGACAGCTTAAAAAAATGTCCATTCTTTCAGTATCAATCTGAGACTGCCCACACAATGGTTGGGCAGATCCTTATAGAAGCACTTTTTGTATAAAGTTGTGGTGGTCTCTATGCAAATTGTGATTATGACACAGTACTTTTTGATAGTCACTGACAAGTAAATATTGCCCTTTCTCTCACAATATTCAGTTACAGTAAGTCTGAACTACAAATCAGGGGTGATGATGCTGGAGCTTCGGACATCAGGATTCTCTATGCTCATTCCTCAGATTCTTGGTTATTTTCACAAGTTGCAGGTATAAGAGAAAAGGTATGCACTTGAGACTCGCTTAAAAATACTTTTGTTTATGCTTTATCAAAAATTCCACTAATAGGCTATTGCACTGTTGCCAGCTCTTATACCAAGCCCTGTTTTTCACCCCTCATGCCTGGCATAGAGAGGCAGTTGGGTTTGACACTGTTACCTGCTCATCAGGGTGGCAGATGCAGCAGCAACAGACAGGTAGGAATCACCCATACATGGTGTCTGTGACTCTCCTCTGGTGTTTCATATTCTGGAAAGGTATATGAGAACACTACCATTGAGCAGAATCAGTAGAAAGCTATGGAAACTAATTAGAAAGCACTTCTGCCCAGTTGACTGCCCTATATCAGCTCACCCAATCCCTGGCATTTATCTGTTCTCATTTTATTTTTCCTTTTCCTTGTTAGCCTGCACACACACAAGTGCAGCCCTCCCTACCTCTGCTTGTCTCTGGTGCACCAACTTCTCTGCTTGCAAGTATTTATGTCTCACAGTGTCTCTTTTTATCCAACAGAGGCAAGTGGTTCTGCATTTTCTGGTTTTCCTTTTATCACCTGTCACTGTGATTCCTAAATATGGTTAATATTCCCTTACTTTCTAAACCCTTGAGGGGAGCAGGTCACAGCTCTAGCTGTCACAGTTCTTTGGCAGGAAGGTGCTGAAATCCACTCTTGGCTTCCAGGCTCTCCCATCCCCATCAGTTTTCTGTGGAGTTTGGATGGTTATGTCTGCAGGCAGGATGACATGAATCTGCTTTGTTGGGTTGTGGGAATAGGAGCTGCAGGAAAGACAGGAAGAATCAGTGGTGTTTTTTTGTGTGTCTGTGTGATGCTGGGATTGAACCCAGAGCCTTGTGCTTGAGAAGCAATCACTCTGCCAACTGAGCTCTATCCCCAGCCCTGAACCAGTAGGTTTTTTTGAATTGTCATTTGTCCTCCAGCCTTTTCTAAAGTACTGTCTATATCTTAACCTCAACTTTCACTTTTTTCTCTGGTTATATTTTCTTAGCCTCAGCTGAGTGGAGAACTGCCAAGGAGTGATTAGGTCAAAACTGCAGCAGCACCTTGGTTTCTTCTGCACGTACATCCCTCCTCCTCCACCCCTCTCTACACACAGCTCAAAGAAACTTCCCCCCAGTCACTGATATCTCAGACCTCAGGGAGGCTGCAGGGAAATTATGCTCATTAGGATTAGAGTCAAAATGTCACATTTGCTGAAGCTGCTGCACAGAAATGGGGGCACCTCCCTCCTGCTCCCAACTATGCTTTTCAGTGTCCAAATCCTCCACATTACCTACATGGTAGCATGAGAAAAGGTAAGAGCCTGAGTGGAGACTACCCTGCCCCATGTCTTCCATGGAGATAAATATTGGGTGAAAATTTGCATAAAAATACTTATGGTGCATATGCTCTAAAATCTTTCTTTGAATTTACTTTTCAATAGTGGAAATTGAACCCAAGGGCAAATAAACACTGAGCTATACCCCTAAGCACCCTCTTTTTTGAGGTGGTCTGACTAAGTTGTGCAGGCTGACCTCAAACTTGAGATCCTCAGCCTCCCAACTCACTGGTATTATAGGCATGCACCACCACACCTGGCTAGTGTTTTAAATCTTTAATTTTGAGTTTTATGAATTTTATTGGGGGAATACATCATTTCCAGTTCTTGCACGTGATGGAGAGCTACATCAACAAGGGTATCCATGTCACTCAGTCCAAATCATGTCTAATCTTCCTTCTTCCTAGAATCCTTGTTTGGAGAAGAAGTTGAAAGGCCCCTGCCCAGGCCCACCAACCTGGGCCCTGGTTACATCCATTCACCTTTTCCAGTTCTCTACCACCCATAACATGCCTCCTGGCCATTATGTGGGGTCTACAAAGGACCTGATGTAGGCCCAGATGCATGTGCACCATGTCCAGAACAGTCACATGTGTCAAACCTTCTTTCCCCACCATCCAGCATATCCACTATGCCCATCAGAACCAGTGTAAACTTCACTAGGGGTCACCAACTGGTGAGGGATATGTGGATAGCAAGGAACCATTGCCTTCAGAAATACCTGTCACTCAACCCATGTGAGGCAAGTGTACACCACCACCAGCAGCTCATGCCAGCACTGAGCAGCAGCAAAATCAAACCAAAGATAATTGTATTGATTGCTTGGGTAGGAGATCAAAACTCCTCAAACAATTACCAAACACAGGGCATATCCAGGGGACATTCATCTTCAGATCAAACTCAGGGCAAATTTGTTTCCATCTATCCCTCACACATCACAGCCTCTTAGCATTCATGTTCCTCTATTGCTCATGTTTGAAATTTTGCACAAAAAAAAATTGCTTTCCACCTAGCAATATACAGATAAAATTCAGACATTTGAAGAAATGTCTCTCCCTGTTCTTGCAATAAAATGCACAATCCCAGGTGTCACTGCTATGCATTTGGGGTTATTTGAATGACTCATCAGATTCTGTTATAGTTCCTTCAAATATTCTGTTACCTAAGGACTAAGTTGTAATTTTCAGCTTAAAACATGCTATATAGGTAATAGAAAATGTGAAGAAGAAAGTGGCATAAGCAGACTCATAACATTTATCAAAGTAAAAGAGAAAATAAGAAATGCTAGTACTGTCTTTTGCAAACTCAAGAAAAACTGAACATACAAATTCCCAACCTTTCATCACAAAAGAGAGCATGCTGTGGACATTGTTCTATATCATCTTGTTTTTCCACTTACAACCCTAACCCTAAGCCTTTTTGAATGATCACTGATTATTCTATGCCAGGAGCTAATCTGGATCCTTCATATGAAAGTGACATTTAATCTTTGGGATGCCTATTAAATAGGCACTCCTTTACCTTCCTTTTGTGGACCAAGGAAGCAGGCTATAGTGATTTCAAACCCTCATTGAAGTTAAGAGCTAGATCCAGAATTTAAACCAGACCACAGAGCCTGTTATGGTCCAATATTGACTGGTCCCTGATATCGACTGATCCCAGAGAGTCAAGGTGCACACACGGTAATGCCAAGACACACAACCAGGTTTATTGCAAGCTCAAACCTGGACCGCAACCAGCCTCTCAGACCATTGAAATGGCTGAGTGTGGAGCGGCCTCAATAGGTGAGAAAGCCCTCTATTTAAGAGATTTCCAAGCATTCACAAACAAACACCTGTACATTATTGGTTAACATTTGAACAGCTAAACATTAGTCCTCCTCTGGTTGGGTTCTGTCAATCTATTTGATTCTCATTGGGTCTCGCCAGAACTGAATGGTCCTAGAGGAAGAAGGGAGGAGGGAAGGGGTGAACTATGCAGGAGATGAGTCAGGACTAGGCCTCCCTGTCCTTGATAGATAAGGTTTCCAGGCAGTTGCACATTCCTCTGACAAATATCTCTTAACAATCTTGATAAGCAGGGGGGCCCAGCAGTTCTGTTTGTCCTGTTTTGGCTCTTGAGGGTGCAGTCGCAACTGCCTGCATCCTGGTGATTAAGACAGGTGCACAGATATCACCCTGTTCTCAACATTTCCCCCTTCCATTGTTCATAATGAGGAATCATGCTCATTTGGGCATTGCGCATATTCATATTCTGGGGCTGGTACTCTCTCGTATTGTTGTCGCAGCACCATTAGTTGGACTGTGCTTACATGGTTCTTAACAGAAACTATTAACTTATTTGAAATGCAGGGGCCAAAAGATAAAATAAGCCAAAGCAGAGCTAAGGGGCCTACTAGGGTAGAGATTAGGGTAGCAAGCCAAGGGGACCTATTGAACCATGCTTAAAATCAATTTTCTTGGGCCTCCCTCTCTCACTTCCTCTTGGCAAGATACTCTCTGACCTTACCTATGGATTTTCTCACTACTCCAGAATGATTAGCATAAAACCAACATTCTTCTCCCAGGGCTGCACATAGACCTCCTTGTTTACAGTCTTTAAAGGAAGGTAAATTTGGTAAACAATGAGCTTAGGAGATCCTTAACATTTTATTCTCCCAGGGGCAGTCTCAAACTTGCAGAGGCAGATGGCTTTCATGGCCTTGATTTCCTCAATTTGACCCAATCCCCCATTTCTACACTACCTGCTGCCCCCACCCTCTAATTTTAGAACTCCTTGATGCTGTAGGGAAAGGGGGTGTTGACCGTTCTGACTGCTTCAAACTGGAAGAAGGCAGTGTAGGGCAAGCAGCTTGGAGTTCCCTTTTAAAAATAAGGTCAATCGAGGAGTCCAAGGTAGAAGTCTGGTTGGGGAAGAGCAGGTTGTAAAGGCATCTGGGGTGGGTGCCTCTATGAGAGAAGAACAAACAGACATGAGTGTTGAAATGAGATTGGTACAAAGTAAATGTTGTAGCATCTGGAACATGACAATGCATATTATAAAGATGACAGAAGTCAATAATTCCTCACCAGGGGGTGGAAGAACTAAGTTGTTCCCATAACAAGGCCTAGCAAAAGCTGGAAAGGACAACCTTTATTTGGGGACTTTAACATTGTCCAGATTATCAGGAATGTAAACACAACATTTAACTCTTAATGTCATTGATGTCCCCAGAAAATATAGTTAAGCTACTTAATGTCATCTGAATTTGTAAAATATCCCTTTATTGGTATAACCTGTGTTAAGTAGAGACCTTTATATTTCTTTTACTTAGGACTAGATCATCATACTAGCAAACATAGATTAAGCCTACCTGTGACTGTAGGCCTTCAACTGATTAAAATCT
>NW_027632621.1:0-56220 GCF_902686455.1 Sciurus vulgaris
CGATTACTATAGAAACTTCTGTCCCCAACACTTGAGACTATCCTCCAGAGTTCAGAAAAAGATTAGTAGTTTAGAAGAATGGTAATATGATAACATCCATTTTTTCCCTTTAAATATTAATAAATACATCATTTTTTGAAAACCAAAAGCAAAACCAAAATCAAGACAAAAAAAAAAAAAAAAACAAAGTGAGCCTTAGAAGCTTAGTAGGATCCTGAGCAATTAGCAGACCCCTGTCTCAAAAAATAAAATGTGATACAGATGTGGCTCAGTAATTCCTTGTACCAAAATAAATAAATAGGAAGGGGAAAGAGAGATAAACAAAATACTGCTCAACAAATGACAGTGTGTGGCATTTATCTGGACTTTGATTCAAGCAAACTATTAAACATAAGGTACAATAGTAAGTGAAATGCAAAAAATGAAGCATTTTTATCCTTTAGAACTACATGTTTAACCTGTCAAACATGCAATCCTGTAGTACACTACTGTACATGGAAATGTATCTCACCACGCTTTCACGAATGTGTAAAAGTTTGCTTAATAAAAAAATAAAACAAACAGAAGAATTGATGCAGGGCAGCCTAGGAGGGATGGTTATTCTAAGATCCCAAATAAAGCAGAAGTGACGATGGTCCAAGTAATGATGTATACTCAGAAGGCCTGGGTCCCTACTCTTGTCTGTTCTTCCTAGCTGACTCACCTTGGACTGGAGACACATCCCACAGAAATGCAGTCCTTTATGTATGCATGCGGACAGTCTATACATCCCGCATATTTGAATGGTGATGCAAATCATGAACACTGATGTTTTAGTTGCTGGTAATTATATAAAACCCTGTGTAAATCTATGGTGACAGAGAAGTCATGACAGAGTATTCACAAGGTGTGTTGCTGATTTAATTGGAAGAAAGACAGCTCAGTCACTCCACACAAAGAGCCCCTTATCCAGCAAACATGGGAAAACTCCAAGGGCACTGCGGATGATGTTATGGGGAAAGGTTCAGTAACTGGCAAAGGTCAAATGCAAAGGTCAGCCAGACAGAACTTGAGGCAATATAATTGGCCTGTGTTCTCACTGCTGACCAGATGATCCAAATGAGATTTTCAGCAAAGAGAAACAACATTAAGGCATTGCCTGTGAGACCTCCCTTCTGAGAAAAACATTTACTTCAACCAAGTAGACATCATGAGCCCACAGATCACCACCTCTGGCAGAGAACTGTGAATAGGCCGAAGTGACCAACAGAGTTTGAAGTCAGACTCTGAGATCTCTATCTGGGGTCCCTCTCTGGTCAAAGTGTCTCACCTGAGTATCTCTATCATCTATAAGCTGAGAAACACCACCACTGACAAAGTGGTCCAGCGGATAGAATGGGAACAAGTGGGGTTGCTGGAACCATCCTTAAACATAGAGAAGGTGCTCAAGGCCAGATCTGTCCCATGCACTAAGGTGACTGTATAATAGATACTACCCTTGTATCAGGTCAGGAGGTATACGATGATTGTCACTCCGTCCTACTACTAGGAATGCTATTCTTGCTACCTTTTTATGAGCAAAATAGACTATTAGATAGACCACCATCATATCAGGTATGAAGGTCTTTTAAAGAGAAAGGGGGGAGGGTTTTTCAAGATGGCGGCCTAGAGGGTGGCTGCATTACGTGTTGCTCCAGAACTCAGGATTCAAGAGAGGAGATATTGAGACGCTTGGGACCAACTCAAGTAGCCGGGTGACTCCTCACCCCCTGGGGGGCATCCCGGATGGTACGGGGGTCCCGGAACGCAGGAAACTTGGTGAAGTAGAACTGCCGGCGAGACGCCCCTCCCCCCGCTGGAGCGCCATAGAGGAGGCCGGTCGGCACAGCGCTGGGACTCGGAGCAGCCACTGGGGCTCCGGCGGCTGCCCGGGGGAGGAGAGGCGGGGAGAAACTGTGTGGACTCAGGACACCGGGCCTGCCCTGAGGAGGAGGAGAGGAGCGTGGCCACTTGGATTCGGAGAGACTGCGCCAGAGCTGCAGGCGGTTGCCAGAGGAGAAGCCGCGCGGCGAGCTGTTTGGAATCAGAACGACGCTTCTGAACCCCGGGGCCTGCCTGAGGACGAGGAGGAAGAGGAGCAGCCGCTTGGATTCGGGCGACTATACGGGAACTACAGGCGGTTGCCAGAGAAGGGGCTGCGTGGCGAGCTGTTTGGACCCTGACCACTTCTGAACCCCGGGGCCTGCCCGGAGGAGTAGGAGAAGGAGGAGAAGGAGCGCGGCGGGTCCTTTGGACTCGCAGTGACTGCATTAGCGCTCCAGGCGGCTGCTCAGAGGAGAAGGCGAGTGGTGAGTTATTTGGTCTTAAAGTGACAGCTCCTGAACACAGGGGGGCTGCCTGGAGGAGAAGCGTGGTGGGACGCTTGGTCTTGAGGGACCACACCAGAGCTCCGGGCGGTGGCCCAGAGGACCCGTGCAGCGGGTCACGTGGATTCAGAGCCACTCAGAGGGACTGCTCCTGAACACCCGGGGGGTTATCTGGAGAAGGAGGAGGAACGGGCAGGGTCACTTCGACTCGGAGTGATTGATTGCCCCGGGCTACGGGTGGTTGGTGGGAGGAGGAGGCACGAAGTGAGTTTCTTGGACTCCTAGTGACCGCACCGGCATACTGGGCAGCTGTCTGGAGGAAGAGGCCTGTGGCGGGTCTCTGGGACTCAGAGCGATTGTTCGGGGCCACAGGTGGCTGCTCAGAGGAGGGGCCACGCAGCCAGGCGATTAGGTGCAGAACAGGGTCCCAGGATCTAGGAGGCTTCTGGGTGGAAGAGCCGCACAGAGACAGGCTTAGGGCGGAGCGAAGGTTCCAGGCCTATGGGCAAATTCTCTGAGGAGGGGCAGCCTAAGGAGATTCATCTGCGAAGGGTGAGGCTCCCAGGCCCAGGAGGTAGGGCCGGGCCCCTGGAAACTTTGCAGAGGAAGGCAGCCCAGCCCAGGCAGTAGATGTAAATTGAGGGGAACCTCTAGGAGGAAACTGACCAGCGAGACCTCCCCACCGGGTGAGTCTTCCCTGCTGGGTGAGGTTTCCCACAAGGACGGTAAAACCAGAGGCTCAGGCCCAAACAGGCCTTGCCTCAGCCCACAGCCTAGGTCCCCTTTGGATGACCATTGGTCAACAAGTGGAGGCACCTCTGCCCACTAGCAGGGAATATACCCCACCTGAAGGCCACCACTCCTAGAGAGGCAGCTTCCTTGTGGAGCACCGCATTATCAACCTCCTCCAAGACTTCAGCCTACTGAAGGCTAAGAGGGGATATATATAGAAATCTTCAGGGTCATTGTAAATCAACAGAGGAAATCTGCAATATCTCAGCGGTCCACTGATATCTGAACAACATGAGAAAACAAGGAAAGAAAATGCTGCAAACAAATCTAGATGTTACATCAATAAAACCCAATGACAGCATGGCAGAAGAAATGACAGAAAAGGAGTTCAGAATGTACATAATTAAAATGATCAGAGAAGCAAACGAGGAGATGAAAGAGCAAATGCAAGCATTGAATGATGAGATGAAAGAGCAAATGCAAGCATTGATTGATCGCACCAATCGACAGTTAAAAGAGCAAATACAGGAAGCAAAAGATCATTTCAATAAAGAGTTAGAGATATTGAAAAAAAACCAAACAGAAATCCTTGACATGAAGGAAACAATAAACCAAATTAAGAACTCCATAGAAAGCATATCCAATAGGATAGAACACCTGGAAGACAGAACCTCAGACATTGAAGACAAAATATTTAACCTTGAAAACAAAGCTGAACAAACAGAGAAGATGGTAAGAAATCATGAACAGAATCTACAAGAACTATGGGATATCATGAAAAGGCCAAATTTAAGAATTATTGGGATTGAGGAAGGCCTAGAGAAACAAGCCAAAGGAATGAACAACCTATTCAATGAAATAATATCAGAAAATTTCCCAAATCTGAAGAATGAAATGGAAAATCAAGTTCAAGAGGCTTACAGGACTCCAAATACACAAAATTACAACAGACCCACACCAAGGCACATTATAATGAAAATACCTAACATACAAAATAAAGACAGAATTTTAAAGGCTGTGAGAGAAAAGAACCAAATTACATTCAGGGGGAAACCAATACGCATATCAGCAGATTTTTCAATCCAGACCCTAAAAGCTAGAAGGTCCTGGAACAACATTTTTCAAGCCCTGAAAGAAAATGGATGCCAACCAAGAATCTTATACCCAGCAAAACTTACCTTCAAATTTGACGATGAAATAAAATCCTTCCATGATAAACAAAAGCTAAAAGAATTTACAAAAAGAAAGCCAGCATTACAGAACATTCTCAACAAAATATTCCATGAGGAAGAGATGAAAAACAAAGAAGCAAATCAGCAAAGGGAGGAATTATCCTAAAGGAATTGTCAAATAAAGGAGGAAACAAGTTGTGTCAAACAAATAAATAAACAAAATTTTAAAAATGAACCAAATGACCGGGAAACCAAATCATTTCTCTATAATAACCCTGAACGTTAATGGCCTGAATTCATCAATCAAAAGACATAGACTGGCAGACTGGATTAAAAAGAAAGATCCAACAATATGTTGCCTGCAAGAGACTCACCTCATAGAAAAAGATACCCATAGATTAAAGGTGAAAGGATGGGGAAAAACATACCATGCACATGGACTCAGCAAAAAAGCTGGAGTATCCATCCTCATTTCCGATAATGTGGACTTCAAGCCAAAGTTAGTCAGAAGGGATAAAGAAGGTTCATTTCATACTGCTTAAGGGAAGCATAAATCAGCAAGATATAACAATCATAAACATCTATGCCCCAAACAGTGGCTCATCTATGTATGTCATCAAATCCTTCTCAATTTCAGAAACCAAATAGACCACAACACAATAATACTAGGTGATTTTAACACGCCTCTCTCACCACTGGAAAGATCTTCCAGACAAAAATTGAGCAAAGAAAACCATAGATCTCAACAACACAATCAATAATTTAGACTTAACGGACATTTATAGAATATTCCATCCAACCAAGAGTGAATACACTTTCTTCTCAGCAGCACATGGATCCTTCTCTAAAATAGACCATATATTATGCCACAAAGCTAATGTTAGCAAATACAAGAAGATAGAGACACTAGCATGTATTCTATCAGATCATAATGGATTGAAGTTAGAAATAAATGAAAGAGTAAAACACAGAAACTATTCCAACATCTGGAGAGTTAAACAATATGCTATTATATGATGAATGGATAACAGAAGATATTAGGAAGGAAATTAAAAAATTGTTAGAGGTAAATGAGAACAAAGAAACATCATATCAAAACCTCTGGGACACTATGAAAGCAGTACTTAGAGGGAAATTTATTTCATGGAGCGCATTTAATAAAAGAAGTAAAACTCAACAAATAAACAACCTAACACTACAGCTCAAAGCCTTAGAAAAAGAAGAACAGAACAGCACCAAAAGTAGTAGAAGACAGGAAATTGTTAAACTCAGAGCTGAAATCAATGAAATTGAAACAAAAGAAACAATACAAAAAATTGACAAAATAAATAGTTGGTTCTTCGAAAAAATAAACAAAATTGATAAACCTTTAGCCACACTAACAAAGAGAAGACGAGAGAAAACCCAAATCACTAAAATTCGGAATGAACAAGGAAATATCACTACAGACAGGATGGAAATACAAAACATAATTAGAAGCTATTTTGAAAATCTATACTCCAACAAAATAGAAAATTTCGAAGACATCAACAGGTTTCTAGAGACATATGAATTGCCTAAACTGAATGAGGAGGACATAAACAATTTAAATAGACCAATTTCAAGTACTGAAATAGAAGAAGTCATCAAAAGCCTACCAACAAAGAAAAGTCCGGGACCAGATGGGTTCTCAGCCGAGTTCTACAAAACCTTTAAGGAAGAGCTCATTCCAATACTTCTCAAAGTATTCCATAAAATAGAAGAGGAGGGAACCCTCCCAAACTCATTCTATGAAGCCAATATCACACTGATACCTAAACCAGACAGAGACTCATCAAGGAAAGAAAATTTCAGACCAATATCCTTAATGAACATCGACGCAAAAATTCTCAACAAAATTTTAGCAAATCGCATACAAAAACATATTAAAAAGATAGTGCACCATGATCAAGTGGGTTTCATCCCAGGGATGCAAGGTTGGTTCAACATCAGGAAATCAATAAACGTAATTCACCATATTAATAGACTTAAAGTCAAGAATCACATGATTATTTCAATAGATGCAGAAAAAGCATTTGATAAAATACAGCACCCCTTCATGCTCAAAACACTAGAAAAAATAGGGATAGTGGGAACATTCCTTAATATTGTAAAGGCCATTTATGCTAAGCCCATGGCTAATATCATTCTAAATGGTGAAAAAGCTGAAAGCATTCCCCCTAAAAACTGGAACAAGGCAGGGATGCCCTCTTTCACCACTTCTATTCAACATCGTTCTGAGACTCTGGCCAGAGCAATTAGACAAACCAAAGAAATTAAAGGGATACGAATTGGAAAAGAAGAACTCAAACTATCCCTGTTCGCTGATGACATGATTATATATTTAGAGGAACCTGGAAATTCCACCAGAAAACTCTTAGAACTCATAAGTGATTTCAGTAAAGTAGCAGGTTACAAGATCAATGCCCATAAATCCAACGCATTTTTATACATAAGTGATGAATCTTCAGAAAGAGAAATTAGGAAAACTACCCCATTCACAATAGCCTCGAAAAAAATAAAATACTTGGGAATCAATCTCACAAAAGAGGTGAAAGACCTCTACAATGAGAACTATACAACACTAAAGAAAGAAATTAAAGAACACCTTAGAAGATGGAAAGATCTTCCATGTTCTTGGATAGGAAGAATTAATATTGTCAAAATGGCCATACTACCTAAAGTGCTATACAAATTCAATGCAATTCCAATTAAAATCCCAATGACGTACCTTACAGAAATAGAGCAGGCAATTATGAAATTCATCTGGAAGAATAAGAAACCCAGAATAGCTAAAGCAATCCTTAGCAGGAAGAGTGAAACAGGGGGTATTGCAATACCAGATCTTCAACTCTACTACAAGCAATAGTAACAAAAACGGCATGGTATTGGTACCAAAATAGAAAGGTAGATCAATGGTACAGAATAGAGGACACGGACACAAACCCAAATAAATACAATTTTCTCATACTAGACAAAGGGGCCAAAAATATGCAATGGAGAAAAGATAGCCTCTTCAACAAATGGTGCTGGGAGAATTGGAAATCCATATGCAACAGAATGAAACTAAACCCATATCTCTCACCATGCACGAAACTAAACTCAAAATGGATTAAGGACCTCGGAATCAGACCAGAGACCCTGCAGATTATAGAAGAAAAAGTAGGTCCAAATCTTCACCTTGTTGGTCTAGGACCAGACTTCCTTAACAGGACTCCCATAGCACAAGAAATAAAAGCTAGAATCAACCACTGGGATAGATTCAAACTAAAAAGCTTTCTCTCAGCAAAGGAAACTATCAGCAATGCGAAGAAAGAGCCTACAGAGTGGGAGAATATCTTTGCCAATCATACTTCAGATAGAGCACTAATCTCCAGAATCTATAAAGAACTCAAAAAACTCTACTCCAAGAATTCAAACAGTCCAGTCAACAAATGGGCTAAGGAAATGAATAGACACTTCACAGAAGAAGATCTACAAGCAATCAACAAACATATGGAAAAATGTTCAACATCTCTAGTAATAAGAGAAATGCAAATCAAAACCACCCTAAGGTTCCATCTCACCCCAATTAGAATGGCGATTATCAAGAATACGAGCAACAACAGGTGTTGGCGAGGATGTGGGGAGAAAGGTACACTCATACACTGCTGGTGGGGCTGCAAATTAGTGCAGCCAGCTATGGAAAGCAGTGTGGAGATTCCTTAGAAAACTTGGAATGGAACCACCATTTGACCCAGCTATCCCACTCCTTGGCCTATACCCAAAGGACTTAAAATCTGCATACTACAGAAATACAGCCACATCAATGTTCATAGCTGCTCAATTCACAATAGCCAGACTGTGGAACCACCTAGATGCCCTTCAATTGATGAGTGGATAAAGAAACTGTGGTATATATATACTATGGAATATTACTCAGCCATAAAGAATGATAAAATTATGACATTTGCAGGCAAATGGATGAAATTGGAGAATATCATGCTAAGTGAGATAAGCCAATCTCAAAAAGCCAAAGGACGAATGATATCGCTAATAAGTGGAGGTTGACACATAATGGGGGGGAGGGAAGGGTTAGAGTTAGGGTTAGGGAGGGGGGGCAAGTATGGAGGAAGGAACTACTGTATAGAGGGTAAAGAGGGGTGGGAGGGGTGGGGGGGAAGGGAAAAAAATAACAGAATGAATCAAACAACATTGCTCTAGGTAAATTTATGATTACACAAATGGTATGCCTTTACGCCATGTACAAACAGAGAAACAACATGTATCCCATTTGTTTCACATAAAAAAAAAAAAAAAAAAAAAAAAAAAAGAGAAGGGGTTAATCCACAAGAGCACAAAATAATTTTAAACACTGCACTCCTAAATTGTGCCAAATGCATAAAGAAAAAAATGATAAAAAATAAAGAGGAAACCTGTAATCTCAGTAGCTTGGGAGGCTGAGGCAGTAGGATCATGAATTCAAAGCCAACCTCAGCAATGGCAAGGTGCTAAGCAACTCAGTGAGATCCTGTCTCTAAATCAAATGCAAAACAAGACTGGGGATGTGGCTCAGTTCAATCCCCAATGTCAAAAAAAAATCTAGGGCTGAGGAGATAGCTCAGTTGGTAGAGTGCTTGCCTTGCAAGCACAAGGCCCTGGGTTCAATCCCCAGCACCAAAAAATAAATAAATAAATAAATAAATAAATTCTATATATTTTTTGAGATCACAACACTCCTCTCAATTAAAAAGTAAAGAAAATTTATAAGGGTTCAGATTTTAACACTTACAAACTTGTCCTAATTTAATTTATGGAACACCACCAAAACCACAGGACAATTTTTTATTGGTTTCCAGGGTATAAGGAAGAACACTTGCACAACAAAACCTTAGTCTAAACCACAAAACTCTCAATAAAATTAAAAGGATTCTAATTGTACAAACTATAGTCTCTGATCACAAGAGAATTAATTTAGAAAGTGCAACCAGAATATCACTAGAGATCCTAAAAATGTTTAGAATACAGAAAAAAGAAAAGATTACAAACTTTAGGCCTACAAATTCAGGAATTTTTATGAAATAGACACATTAACTAAAAGGCAAATAATATAAAGGCTTACATGAGAAAGAGATAACCTGTACAACCCTGTATCTGTAAAAGAATTTGAGTTGGCTGAAATATTTCCATTAAATCTAGGCTCAAGTGGGTTTACTGGTGAACTTAACAAGTTATTTTTTAATGGAGTGCTAATTAATCCCAGGACATGACACACAGGAAGCAAATGCTGCACCACTTAACTTCATCCCTAGTGGTTTTAACTTTGAGAGAAGTTCTCATTAAATTGCCTTTAACTTGCAATTCTCCTGCTCTTGGCATTCAGGGTACCTGAGATTACAGATGTGCACTAATGTGCCCAGGTTTTCTAAGCTTTAAACCAGCATAACTCAAGAAGGCACATGCAAAACCTCTAAAATTTTAATGAATTGATCTTGGCACAATATATAATGATCAAGTAAGAATTATCCTAGGAATGTAAAGATGGATCAGTCTTTTAAAATCAATAATTTTCTAATAATATGCAAAACAAAGCATTGGACATAATTTGATAACAGGATGAAAACTTATCACACTAAAACTAAAAGGAAAGTTCTGGAAGTTTTATCAAGTTCAATAAAGAAAAGTGAATAAAACTAGACTCTGAAAGAAAAGAAAGCTATGTCCAGCATCAACACAATTGTCTATGTAGAATATTCTAATAAAAAACACCTACAAGGAATAAATCATTTTAATGTGATCATGGAATACAAGATCTACAGGAAGATCAACTGTATTTATTAAGAAAGGAGGAAAGTAAAAGCATGAAAAATTTTCATTAGCCACTTCAAACATAGAAATAAAAACCTCACCTTGCAAGCTCAAGGCCCTGGGTTTGATCCCCCCCAATACCACCAAAAATAAATAAATAAATAAAAATAAAAAAGAAAGAAAGAAATACCTCAGTAAGAAAACAATTCATATTCATCAGAGTGAAATAAAAACAAATTCTGGTCAAAAGGCAGAGAAACTGGATCACTTTAATTATTGTTGATGGGAATATAAAATTATACAGCACCTTTAAAAATAGTTTGGCACTTTCTTAAACAACTATACATGGGTCGCAGCAGTGGCTCTTCTTGGCATCCATCCCAAGGAAATGGAAACAGCTCCACAAATATCCCAATATAAATATCTGAGGGCCAGATTTATATGCTCCCACCAAACTGGAAATATCCTCATGAACTTTTGATGGTGGCCAATGAAGAGCTGCTAGTCCATGCCACACAATACAACTGAGCAATAACACGGAAGAACCTACTGACAGACACAGCAACCTGCTTGGAAAATGTTGCTAGGTAAAAAGACCCGATCCACAAAATTTACACAATGTGTAATTTATTAAGACACATTGTTGAGTACTGGGCATTACAGGCATGCATCACTGTGTACAGAATTTACAAATAATTGTAGGAGGAAATAATACCAATTTACCCAAAAGTCTTTGCACAGGATGCTTATGATATAAATCTGAATCTTGAATAATATCTGAGTCACATATGATAAAGCTACAGAAGCATGTACACATGCCAGTATATGTAATACTTGTTAATCTAACTGGGCTTAAGCTGGAGCACACTGGGGCCAACTTCCTAATTGTGCCAGTATACTAGTTATGGGAGATGTTTTACCATTAGGAGAAATGTAGTGAAGTATGCATGTCTGATTAATTTCTTATTACTGAACATGAATTTTCACCTACCCCAAAATAACGTGTTTTTTAAAAAAACAATTAATATGGTTATCAAAAGTTTGAAAGTACTGGAGTTTTAAGTCCAAGAAAAATATATTTTGTTAGGGTCCCATTCCGACTAATCCCCAGAGAGTCAAAGTGAACACACAGTATTGCAAATCGCACAACAAGGTTTTATTAAAGCAAGCTCGATCCTGGACCCCAACCAGCCCCTCAGACTGATACAATGGCTGGGGGGAGGGAGCATATAAATTAAACCTCGGTTTATATCAGTACAGTAATATTGGACTTTAAAAAAAACCTTAATCAGCTTTAACTGATTATCTCACATACTTGTAACCAACTTAGTTATAGGAAAACTTGTTGACATTTACTCTTTACTTACACAGACTTTCTTAGCATTTAGACCCTCATGTATTTCATCATATAAACACCATCTTATCCTGAAAGATTTTGTTCTACACTAAATATAGTTCCATTTCTAGAGTCTTTTATTTTATCTTTCCTATCTGTTGACCCCTTTTTGTTCACATTCTGAAACAACTCTTATGAATTTTCTGAATTTAGGTAAATTACTCACTCCATTTTAACAAGATAAAATATATTGTTGTTTATAGTACTCTAACTGAAACACAGTGAGAGGGGAGATGGTAACTCTAAATCCAAACCTGAGAGCTTCTTGGAGCTTTGAAGAACTAGAGGGGGAGCAGGGTGAAGTGGTAAGGGAGCAGATGGAACGCTCACCCTCCGGGTTGGGGTTTTACCTGTTAGGGCATAATTCTTAATAGCCTTGTTTTTAGTAATGATACAAAGCAATTTTAAGCCCTTTTTAATTTACAAACTATGAAAACACCAATAATTTTTATGTATGTTACTCCATGGAGTTTAAGGCCTTAAGAGTACTGAATGTTATTTAACAATTAGCATTTCAACTTTGCAAATTAATCAGATGTCACTAACAAACACATTTCAGTAGTCCCATACATGTTAAATTTAATTAACTTATTTTGAAAAAAACAAGATATCAAACAAGTGT
This sequence comes from Sciurus vulgaris, assembly GCF_902686455.1. Taxonomy (NCBI): domain Eukaryota; kingdom Metazoa; phylum Chordata; class Mammalia; order Rodentia; family Sciuridae; genus Sciurus; species Sciurus vulgaris. Next base: position 12,073 of record NW_027632621.1, read on the forward strand.
CCTGAACAGTATTTGCTGTCTCTTTCCTGTTGAAGAAAAGTCCTAGAAACAATTGATATTAGACATTGTTTAACATCAACATTTGATTAGTTTGACCACCTAGAGATTTGCAAATTATTTCTAAAGGCATTTTACTTTTATTAGTTTAACGAATTTAAATTGAACCCTTTTAAAGCACGTGAATAAAAGTATTTGGATCCATTTTTATAGTTTCAATTTTATGCACGCTTATTATTTATGTCAATTTTGTCAGGTACAAACATAGACAATATGACCTTAAACAATAACATATACACATAACACAAAAACAAAGGCCTTGTAATGTTTATCTCCATTGTAATGTAACAGATGTTTAAAAATAACTCTAGAGTTGGATAAAAATAGAACTGATCAAAAAAAATCATTAATCTAGGTATGTAGGATCAAAATTATGAGCTCAGAAATACTGCACTAAAGAAAAACAAAACAAAACAAGAATCCTAGAAAATGAGTTAGTTCTGTGTAGCAGCTCAGGAGTTTAAAACTCACCTCTTTTTTTTTTTTCTCTCAGGTTACTCCCCCCTCTCCCACTGAAACTGCTACAGTTCACATTCCTATGCAGGCTTCAGCAAGGCCAGGCAGGGGGGAGGGAGGGATTGCCCTGGACTTTTTAACCCCTTTTTTCCTGGTTGAGAAATCAGGTTAGATTTGAATGCAGAAAATCACAAAACATTATTTCCCACTACTTTTGGGGAATGGAGCTGCTGAGCTGTCTGCCTAAGGGGATTGGAGTAAACAAATCACTTAGGAACAAGAAGGACTGTAAAGTACCCTGGCAATGAGTATCCCTAAGCCTAAGAATAGGGGACCTGAGGGAGGACAAAGGGAGCCTATCATCTGACAAAGAGGTGTTTAGGATCCGATATATTTTGGTGCTTCCAGGGGAACTTCTGTGAGTCATTATATCACAGCCATGTGTGCTGCACTATGTCTTCGGTAAAAATTTCCATAGAAGGAGACCTGGGATGGGGCACGTAACTGAAGCCAGCTCTCATGCCTTTTTTTGAAGAGTCTCATAGGAGGGGTTGATTTTAAATGCCTCCCTCTTTCAGTTTAAAGAGAACACAGTGAGCACATCTAAGCACAAGAACAGTAAGAGGGAGACACTAGATAGACTAGATAGTGATGGCTAACTATTCGAACAAAGGGAACCTGAGCATTTCCATACTAAATGTCCCAGGTCTTAATCATATAGTTTGAATTCCTATGTCTGACTGGCAAGGGAAGGGGAGCATCCAGGAGGGAGTGGATGCGCAGGAGTGTTGTGTAGCCCATTTTACTCTCCAAAAGTGAAGAGACAGAAAACTGCACCTCAAACAAATGTGGGGTGCAGGGAGAGAGAAACTTACTTACCTTGCTCGGCGTAGATCTTGGTGAAGATTGGCTACTCTGGGGAGAAGACTGTAGCAAACTCACCCTGCTTTAGGTGGTCCACACCAAAGTTCCATTCTCTGGTGCAGAACTTTGAGAAGTGACTCAGGAGGAAAGTCTTAGGAGTCACCTGAGCCTGTCCCATAATAATGAGGAGAAAAAGACCAAGCAGACCAAAAAGAACAAAGGAGGCAATACACGCAGTAAAACAATTTTTCACAGGACTCTCCAATATCCACCGGCCGGTCAGCCACACAATCTAACAGGCGCAATGCCCTTCTCATTCACACTACCAAATCAGACCAAGGATTCTCACCAAACAGCCACCCAACCCATGTCCACTGGGGACATTGGCATGACTCCTGATCGCCGGGGACGTCTCCCACCACTTTCGACAGTGGAACCTCCAGGGTCTCTTGCAACCCTTTCCTTCCACCAAACAAGAATTCTCTCCCAAACTCTAACCAGGACTTACATCCTACCAGGACTCACGTCCTACCAGGAGGTAGTCAATCCTCCTTCTGTGGCAAATTTCCTTAGAAACCTCGGTACCATGGACCCTTTGTCTCTCCTGGGCTGGAGTCAGATGAATTTATCCAGACAAGCCCCCAAATGTTAGGGTCCCATTCCGACTCATCCCCAGAGAGTCAAAGTGAACACATGGTAATGCAAATCACACAACAAGGTTTTATTAAGGCAAGCTCGAGCCTGGACTACAACCAGCCCCTCAGACCAATACAATGGCTGGGAGGAGGGAGCGGCCCCAAGGGGCGAGAAAGCCATCTATTTAAGAGATTTCCAAGCATTCACACACAAAGACCTGTACGTTATTGGTTAACATTTGAACAGCTAAACATTAGTCCTCCTCTGGTTGGGTCCTGCCAATTTATTTGATTCTCATTGGGTCCCACCAAAACTGAACGGTCCTACAAGAAGAAGGGTGGAGGTGAAAGAATGGACATTTTTTTAAGCTGTCTGTTTTATCTCAACTCCCTAAGGTTTCCCTCCCAGTAATGGGAACAAAGCCCTTAAAGCTGTTCCAGGAAACAGCCCCAAACAGAGACTAAAAGAGTAAATTGAGCCTGATAGCCAGATAGTGCTCAAACAGTAGGATTACCAGAAACTATTGACCAGAATCTACACCTGTTGTAAAACATTGTGAAACATGTTGTCAGCAAACCCAGACCCCCTTTGAAATTTCCTGGCAGCTTTGTCCCCCTTTTCCCCCTTTCATGTGTGACCCCTCCCGATGTGTGGTTTCTGCCTTTATAAACCTACAAGATTTTCTGCTAGGGACTTGACTCCTTGAGTTGGGTCCCAGCACGCTGGAATAAACACCTCTTGCGGTTTGCATCAAGTGACGCCTCCTGCGGTTGATTGGGGTTGCCGTCCATCCATGGGACAGAGTTGGGGTTTCCTTTTCGGGGGGCCTTACATTTGGGGTCTCGTCCAGGATAAGACGGCCTCCCCTCATCCGTGGAGTCGACCTTGGAGGTAAGAAGGGGTACCCCGAAGTTGTCTGTCTTTGTCTTGTGTTTTGTTAGTTGGTCTGGTTCTGTGAGCGCGCTTTCGGTTTCAGTGGCAGCCGTTCGGTGACTCGTGAGAGTGGCCGAACAGTGGCCGGTAGACGTGCCTGGGGGGCCACAGGTTGCAGCCCTGGGGGACGCCCTAAGGGTGGAAGGAGAGCCAGGGACGCCTGGTAGTCTCCGTTGGTAAGGGCGCTGATGGGGTTCAATTGGTGGATCAGAGATTGGCGCCCGTCTGTATCTGGTTCTGTTGTGTGTTTGTGGCGGAGGTGGAGGAGGGGTTGGAACAACTGGGGGGTTCTCAGCCCGGGCTACTCTCGGGTGGACCCCAAAGGTTCCTTCTCTGGACTCCCCCTCCCGACAGCCCTGAAGGGTAACTTAGCAAAGTAGCTTCAGTCTCAAAAGTAATGAAAAATAAGGTCTCATAATTTTAACATCCAACCTGTCTGGATGAGATGGCTAAAATGCCTTAGACACAGACTTTCTGTTAAAACCTGTTAGATCCTTCCAGATCTCAGTCAAGGCTTACATTGAAATATAAATAAAAGAAGCCTAAAGGCTCAGTAGGAGACCGGTCTCAAACCCAGGGAAAGAAAAGGTAAAAAGAGTCTTTAAAACTCCAGCAAAGTAAATGCTATATTTTTAATTATATGTTTTTTTGAGCTCATGATTTTTTGATCAGTTCTATTTTTTATTCAACTAGAGTTTTTGAACATCTGTTACACTGCAATGGAGATTCACCTATAAAGTTACGAGGGCTTGATTTTGTGTTATTTATATGTTGTGCTGTCTGATGTCATGTTTTGTCTGTATCAAAACTGAGCGCTCCTAAAATTAAAATTTAAAAATGGATCCAGATACTTTTAATTCACGTGATTTAAAAAAGGTTCAAATTGGGTAAACTAATAAGAGTAAAATGTCTTTGAAAATAACTCGTAAGTCTCTAGGTGGTCAAGCTAATAAAATATTGATGTTAATAAAATGTCTAATGTCAATTGTTTCTAGGACTTTTCTTCAACAGGGAAGAGACAGCAAATACTGTTCAGGACACTTGTCTGATATCTTGGTTTTTTACAGAATAAGTGAATTAGAGTTAACATGTATGGGATTACTCTAATGTGTTTGTAGAGACATCTGATTAATTTACAAAGTTAAAATGCTAATTGTTAAATAACATCGAGTACTTTTAACTCCTTAAATTCCATGGGGTATCATACTTAAACATTATTGGTGTTTTCATAGGTTGATAAATAAAAGGGTTTAAACTTGCTTTGTGTCATCACAAAACTAAAAACAAGGTTACTAAGAGTTAAGTCCTAACAAGTGCAATTCTATATACAAAGGGTCCCAAAAGTTTCAACTGTGTTTCAATTAGAGTACTATAAACAACAGAATATTTAATCTTATTAAAATAGAGTAATTTATCTAAATTCAGAAATTTCATAAGAGTTGTTTCAGAATGTAAACAAGAAGGAGTCAACAAATAGGAAAGAGAAAATAAAAGGTTCTGGGTATGGAAATATATTTAGTAAAAGGAAAAAGGAAGTGTTTCTGGGTAAGAAAGTGCTTGTGTGATGAAATACATGAGGGTCTAAGTAAGTGCTAAGAAAGTCTGTGTAAGTAAAGGGCAAGTTTCAACAAGTTTGTGTGTAACTAAGTTGGTTATATGTATGTGAGACAGCTAAAACTATTGAAGGTTTTTCCTAAGGTGAAATACTAACGTTCTGATATAAACCAAAGTTTAATCTATATGGTAGAATGACATGGTAAAATGACAAGGATTTGAAACACTAATTTACTCTTAACTTTGTGTCTATTAAGTTTATTCATTAGAACAATTAGTCTTAAAAATTGCGGATTATACAATTATGGTTAAACAACTATTATAGAGTATTGTACTTTGTTACAGAGTCTACATTTCTCTTTAAAAACTCAATTTGGTAAGATAAAAGTGTCAAGGAATTTGTGAAATGGTCACTAGTTGTATATTAAATGTGTTCATATTTTTCAGGACCACAAGTTTTTAAAACAAGGAATTTATTAAGCTCTGCTATCCTCCAGATTAAACTTGTCTGTAATGGTAATCTTAAACTTATAAAGAGTAAATTTTATTGGGGATTTATTTCTAACATTTAATGTTCTATTATAGGACCTGCTATCAATAGGGTATGTGTAAAATTTGTTACTTTTTACACTGAGATAAAGAATTTCAAATGTAAATGTATTTCTAAACATTAGAGTCTGATTTGTTTAAAGGTTAATATTGTGAAATATGAAAGAAGCATGAAAACATTTTGCCACAAAAGGAAAGTTAAAAGCTCTCTCAGCCTTTCTTTGATTCATGTTTTAGATACTATGTTAAATTGTGTTAATTATAAAGTTTATATAGACTCAGGAAACAGTATATGTAAACTACTTAATGGTATTTAAGGAAAAGAAACAAAGATCAACATCAGAATTAGAACACTTAAGATCTGTAAAGAGCCACGCCTTACCTGAGATAAGGCTCTGCCTCCCACCTCACTGTGTGTAGAATAGCTCCAAAATAAGCCAGACTTCAGCTTATTTAAAGTTATAGTCAAAAGATTGGTTCTTGTTGTAAAAGTACTGTGATCTCAAATAGGGGATAGAATGTAGTTCTCAATCAAAATTCAAGATAGCTATTATACAAGCTGAATATATTTTTACTCTTGCTAATTTCATTTAGTAAAACTGTTACCTGTTAATGTTTTGCAGAAGTAGCTGCTCCAAGAACAAACAACCTAGGTAACTTGTGATAATAAGCCATCACCTATAGAATAGATAGTGGTAACTTCCAGTACTAATGCAGACTCCAGTTAGATAAAAGGGTAAATAACTGTAAAGTTATGGACATTAAAGTTAAAGCCCATTACTCTTAATTTATGACTGGTGAGACTGGCTTGCTGGATAATTAAGATCCAACTTAGAAATTGGAGTTAAATACAGAGGTCAAGAAAAGTCCATATTTGGGTCTTGCCCTCCATGTTATCCTGAACCCAGGGAATAAGAGAACTTCTCTAAGGAGCGTTGCAACTCTGGGTCACACAACCTCCTGATCAAGGAGATTGTTGAGACTAGAGGATGAAAAATTATCCAGTGCATCTGCTGCAGAGGAGGGTCATGGAAAAGGGGAAACATCCCTTGATGTTTCTAAAGGAAGTCACCTCATCAAGAGACCCTGCCTAATCAAAGTCACTGGTGGAGCTAAGGAGCCGCTCTTAAGTTCTGTACGAGTGACCCCTGTGGGAACTCAGCTGACTCTTTAATAAGACAGGAACCAGGTCAATTTGACCAGCTTGATCTTAGATACCCAGCAAAACAGTTAAAACCAAAATATAGCCATTCTTGGGCATTTAAAGGAAATAATAATTAAATGTAACTTAAGATGTACACTTGTATTAGCGCACTAGAATAAAGGCTGGAAGCTACAAATGAAAGAAAAATTCTTCAGCAAATGTGCCTGATAACTATCAAGAGAAACTGCCAGAGTCAGAAGTTTTTAGTCAGTTTAAGACCTTCCTAAGCTACACAGGTAGACTTAATCTATGTTTGCTAGTATGATTATCTATTCCTAAGTAACAGAAGTATAGAGATCTCTAGTAAACACAGGTTATACCAATAAAGGGATATTTTACAAAATCAGATGACATTAAGTAGCTTAACTATATTTTCTGGGGACATCTATGACAATGTTAAAGTCCCCAAATAAAGGCCTTGTTCTCTCCAGCCTTTGCTAGGCCTAGTTATGGGAACAATTTCTCAGTTCTTCCACCTCCTGGTGAGAGATTAACTTCTGTCATTTTCATGATACTCAGTGGCATGTTTCAGATGCTGCAACATTTACTTTGTGCTAATCTCATTTCAGTACTCATGTCTTTTTGTTCTTCTATCATAGAAGCAGCCGCCCCCAGATGACTTTACAAACTGCTCTTCCCCAACCAGGCTTCTTCCTGGGACCCCTTGATTGACCCAATTTTTAGAAAAGGAACTCCAAGCTGCTTGCCCCACGCGACCCACTTCCAGCTCGAAGAAGCTAGAGCGGTCATCGACCTCCTTCCCCAGCAGCATGGAGTTCCTGAGATTAGAGGGGGGAATGAAGCCAGAATTGGGAAGAGGTAGTTAGTGTAGAACTAGGGGATCGGGTCAAATCGAGGAAATGGCCATAAAATCATCTGCCTCTGGAAGTTGGAGACTGCCCCTGGAAGAATGGAATGTCAAGGATCTCCGGAGCCCATTGAGTACCAAATTTACCTGCCTTTATCAAGGACTGTTTATAAAGAACTGCAAAAAAGGGGCTGCTAATTGGTGGCCCGCCCCCTGGGCTCTTGCCTGCCTTAAATCACCTAGTCACTTTCATCAGGGAAAGAGTAAGTGCTGTACAGGTACTAATGCTCAGGCAACAATACCAGTCCCTCCGCCAAGGAAATAGCCTTGGAGAAGAGTATATAGAGACAGAAGTTCCATGATTAGAACTTACCAGAAAAGAAAATGGGGAAATGAAAGAATGGACATTTTTTTAAGCTGTCTGTTTTATCTCAACTCCCTAAGGTTTCCCTCCCAGTAATGGGAACAAAGCCCTTAAAACTGTTCCAGGAAACAGCCCCAAACAGAGGGTAAAAGAGTAAATTGGGCTAGATGACTAAATAGTGCTCAAACAGTAGGATTACCAGAAACTATTGACCAGAATCTACAGCCTGTTGTAAAACATTGTGAAACATGTTGTCAGCAAACCCAGACCCCCTTTGAAACTTCCTGGCAGCTTTGTCCCCCTTTTCCCCTTTCATGTGTGACCCCTCCCGATGTGTGGTTTCTGCCTTTATAAACCTACAAGATTTTCTGCTAGGGACTCGACTCCTGGAGTTGGGTCCCAGCGCGCTGGAATAAACACCTCTTGCGGTTTGCATCAAGTGACGCCTCCTGCGGTTGATTGGGGTTGCCATCCATCCATGGGACAGAGTTGGGGTTTCCTTTTTGGGGGGCCTTACAGCGTCACTTGATGCAAACCGCAAGAGGTGTTTATTCCAGCGCACTGGGACCCAACTCCAGGAGTCGAGTCCCTAGCAGAAAATCTTGTAGGTTTATAAAGGCAGAAACCACACATCGGGAGGGGTCACACATGAAAGGGGGGAAAGGGGGAACAAAGCTGCCAGGAAATTTCAAAGGGGGTCTGGGTATGCTGATAAAATGTTTCACAATGTTTTACAACAGGCTGTAGATTCTGGTCAATAGTTTCGGGTAATCCTACTGTTTGAGCACTATCTGGCTATCAGGCTCAATTTACTCTTTTACTCTCTGTTTGGGGCTGTTTCCTGGAACAGCTTTAAGGGCTTTGTTCCCATTACTGGGAGGGAAACCTTAGGGAGTTGAGATAAAACAGACAGCTTAAAAAAATGTCCATTCTTTCAAGGACAATAAGATCAAGTGAAGATAGCAGAGGACACAAGCAGACTCACACCTAAGTTATCAAGCAAGTTTCGACAAACTTGCCATGTCAATGGGAAAAGAAGAATCTTTTCCACAAATGGGCGTAGAAAAAACTTCATAAACATATGCAAAAATAAGTAAATTAGTCTCAAGTTCTGCCTCATACACTATGAGCAATTAAGTAGTAATGATCATAGATCTAAATGTAAGTCTTAAAAAATATAAAACCTTCTAAAACAAGAGATAAAAATCATCACAACCTTGGTTTTGGTTGACTTATGTAAAATACAAACAGCCTGAAGTATGAAAGAAAAAGAGAACTGGATGTACCTCAGTGGTACAGCACTTGCCTAGCATGCTTAAGGCCCTGGACTCAATTCCCAGTAAAAGAAAAAAGACATGAGCAATAAATGAAAGGACTGTTGACTATGAACATGGACTGGAGACAAGGTGCAACAACTGTAACTTTGTACATGGTGGTGAGAATGTAATGTGGTTATCTGGAAAGAACTTGGCAGATTCTTAAAGTGTCAACATATTCCACTACAGGGCATCAACCAAGAAAAATTAAAGTAGAGTTCTGCATGTATATTATACATGCATAGCAAATGTGAATAAGTAATTGGATAAACAAACTTAAATATACACAATCAGTACTAAAGAAGAAGAAAATAATACACACAAGATGTGAAAGTCAAAATTACACAAGAAGATAGACAAGAACATGAAAAATGTTTGATTATATAATGTATTAAGATTTTAGAGGGAGAAAAGACACAGCAGCAGTTTCAAAGGTGGAGAAGAAACTTCTGGGGCAAATGGATATATTTATTATCCTGGAAGTGCTGAAGTTTCCTTAGGGCAAAACCTAAATGTGTGCAAGTTTTTATAACTCAATTATACCTCAATAAAGTATATGGAAAAACCTTAACAAGTCATATATTACAAGTTTAAATTTAAAAAGGGACCAAGAAACTAAAGGTTTGAATAGGAAGATAACCACAAGCAAAAAACAAGGGGGCTGGGAATATAGCTCAGTTGGTAGAGTGCTTGCCTTGGAAGCACAAGGCCCTGGGTTCAAATCCCCAGCACTGCAAAAAATAAAAATTAAAAAAAAAAACAAGTATTTCTAAATAGCAAAAGACATTTATATACAAACAAGCTATTATGTAACGGTATAGAGTATCATTGTCAAGGCAGATCCTGGGACACCATAGTTTCTTCTAGGGTACCACAGGTTCAAAGCTATTTTATTGTAACAGCAAAATGTTGTTTGCCTTTCTTCTGGTTCTCCCAAGAGTAATTGTTGAATTGTCCACAGGTCACATGACACAAGTTGAACATAAAATATAGAAAGAGGGGAATCCAGTTATATTCTAATTAGCCAAACAGCAAGCTTTGCAAAACTTTACAATGCCACTCTTTCCACTGATTTTTTTGGTGATCAATATATACTTAGCTAAAAATACTATGTGTATTAACATGTAATATGTTCACAGTATTTTAAGTGAATGTAGTCCTTTTTAAATTCTCAGTTTTAGTTCCCAAAAGGACAAATATTGATAGATAAATGAAGGTTCTCTGGGATTTTCAGTGTTGGGGAAGAGCAATTAGTTTACCATCAAATACTACTCAGGCAGGCCCCTCAGGAGGAATAATTGCCCTGCTAACTTCTGACCTTCTGGCATAGAATAAACTTTGGATTCTCCTACTCTCTGAGTGCAGTCTTGTCATTTCCACAACAATGGATTATGGAAAATAGTATTCCTGCAAGATAGCTCCCAAAGAAAAGTAGAGAGACAAGCATCTTTTAGGAGGGAGGGACAATTAGCCAACCATTAACCTCCCAGTAAATCTTTTCTTAATAACAATGGGCCCGGAAGGAAAGGGGCAGATACTGAATTCAGGGTGCTGGACTTTGACCTTCCCCCACTGCAAAATAGTCCTAAGTGGAGGCACAGAAAACAGTCCTAAAAGGAGGCACAGGAAATTATCAAAACTCTCGGAAACAATGGATCTCAGAGAAAGAAAAGCAATGGGCAAGATTTGAGTACTTATCCCCCAGGATCTGGACTCATATTTACCCAGATAACAATGAGTTTCAAACTTTTAACAACTACCTTCCTAAGCTAAAATTTTAACCTGCACGACCAGGTCACTGACTGTGCAACCTGCATGTCCATAGTGTCCAATAAAACTCTAAAACCCAGACTCCTTTTGTAATTCACAGGCCATCTCCATACCCAGAAAATGGGCCCTAACAGTGTCTGATCAATTTACTTTGCTGTAGAATAAAGGAAAACTTGCTGATCCAAGGTTTGTGTCCCTTCTCCTGTGCTGTCATCTGTGGACCATGAGCTTACAATCACTATCCCTGTGCTTTCCCAAGTTCACCTGATAAGAAATGGCTACAATGCTGTATAAAAACTCCTCCCCTGGACCGATGTCCCCTGGGACGGTAATTTCATTCATCAGACTCAAATGGGGATAGGGGAACATGGAGTTTTAGTATACCCTTCCACACTCAGGTCTTGTCCAGAAGGTCTGGGGACAGTGAAAAAGCTCGACCCCAGCATTGCCTGAGGGCAAAAGGTCTCAGAGAACTAGGGTGACCTGGAGAGCACAGTACCTTGGAAGAGCTCTTTGTCACAAATTCAGCTGCCCTACAGCAGGCCTCTCACCCTGAAACCCAACAAAATTGCTCTGTCCACGTGAACACTGAAAGCTTGCAGCCACTCAAGCAGTTCAGTGTTCACAGAAGAAGCCATCACCACACACCTGGCGCCACATGGACCGGTGTCAGCAGCTTTCCTTGGTGGTGCCACTGGCGCTTCCTAGCTTGTAGGTCTTAGAGTTCAGGTACTCCACAATGGCAAGGCAAGTAACCAGGATAATGCTGCTGGATAACAAGCCAGGGAGCTGAGTCATCTCATCCTTATTTACCATAATCCCATTGCCATGACAACTCCCACCACTAAGGACTTATCACCATGGCAATTCCCACCTCAGGATTGGCATTACAAAATGGCCAATGAGGATGAAGTGGGCAGCATTCCAATTTGGCATTGTAAAGTAATCAATAGGAGAATATTGGATACTATTCTAATCAGGTGTTACTAGATAACCAATGGGAGCAAATTGGGTGAGGTCTTCAATCAGTTCTGTATAGAGAAGGGAATGCCTCACAGGCAACATGTAAGAGAAATTTACAGACTTGGGAATCTTGAACTTCTCTTGCTCAGCCCACTCCACTTCACCGCACAGTGCTGTTTTCACCTTTGCTTTTAATAACCAAGGACCTGGGCCCCAACTGCACAGCCCAACTAGCACATGTACTTGATATCTTTTCTGCGGTCGAAATGCACCAACGTTAAAAACAAGTGAAAGAGAAGCCACGCAGAGAAGGGAGAAGAGATAGGACTGCATGGAACATGCAATAGGGAATGTTGGTCTAAAGAAGAAAGGAACAAACTTCCCCAAATATTAATGATAATTATTTGGGAATGCAGACTTATGTGATGATGGTACTGTTAGGTAGGAGTTCAGGTACACCAAGATGGTGGAGGCGGGTTACAAGAAAAATGCAGAACAAGACAGGGAATTGAACAATGACAACTCTGTAAGTCCCATTGTCATGACAACTCCTGCCACTAAAGACTTATCACCATGGCAACTCCCGCCTTAGATATGGCATTATAAAACAACCAATGGTGATGAAGTGGACAGTATTCTAATTAGGTTTTCTAAACTAACCAATGGGGAAAATTTTTGACACTTCTAATCAAGTACTACAAAATAACCAATGGGAGGCAATCAATGGGAGCAATCAGGTCTATATAGGGAAGTGAATGCTTCATAGCCAGGCATATAATACACTGATTTCTGGACTTCCTAGATTTGTGGACCTTGAACCTCTCTCTCAGTCAACCCACTCCACTCCACCCTAAGGAGTGCTGCCTGCACCTTCACCTTCATTAATTCCATTTTTCCTGTTACTTCTACATGTCTTCCTCAGTTCTTTCTTTAGGACGTCAAGGACGTGAACCCCAAATGGTACCCCAAAAATAGTAGTACCTGAGCACTGCAGTGGGAATATTCCTCCTGTTGTGAACTGTGGGCAAAGAGGTTGAGGCAAGGACAGAAATTTAGAGGCAAAACTAATGAGAATTATTACATCAGCTACTTAAACACTAATCCTTGGCCACCATGGTTAAAACCAAGAATGGTATCAATCTGAGACTGCCCAGACAATGGTTGGGCAGATCTTTATAGAAACACTTTTTGTATAAAATTGTGGTGTTCTCTATGCAAATTGTGATTATGACACAGTACTTTTTGATAGTCACTGACAAGTAAATATTGCCCTCTCTCTCACAATATTCAGTTACAGTAAGTCTGAACTACAAATCAGGGGTGATGATGCTGGAGCTTGGGACATCAGGATCCTCTATGCTCATTCCTCAGATTCTTGGTTATTTTCACAAGTTGCAGGTGTAAGAGCAAAGGTATGCAGTTGAGACTCCCTTAAAAATACTTTTGTTTATGCTTTATCAAAAATCCCACTAATTGGCTATTGCACTGTTGCCAGCTCTTATACCAAGCCCTGTTTTTCACCCCTCATGCCTGGCATAGAGAGGCAGTTGGGTTTGACACTGTTACCTGCTCATCAGGGTGGCAGATGCAGCAGCAACAGACAGGTAGGAATCACCCATACATGGTGTCTGTGACTCTCCTCTGGTGTTTCATATTCTGGGAAGGTATATGAGAACACTGCCATTGAGCAGAATCAGTAGAAAGCTATGGAAACTAATTAGAAAGCACTTCTACCCAGTTGACTGCCCTATATCAGCTCACCCAATCCCTGGCATTTATCTGTTCTTATTTTATTTTTCCTTTTCATTGTTAGCCTGAACACACACAAGTGCAGCCCTCCCTACCTCTGTTTGTCTCTGGTGCACCAACTTCTGTGCTTGCAAGTATTTATGTCTCACAGTGTCTCTTTTTATCCAACAGAGGCAAGTGGTTCTGCATTTTCTGGTTTTCCTTTTATCACCTGTCACTGTGATTCCTAAATATGGTTAATCATCCCTGACTTTCTAAACCCTTGAGGGGAGCAGGTCACAGCTCTGGCTGTCACAGTTCTTTGGCAGGAAGGTGCTGGAATAGACTCTTGGCTTCCAGGCTCTGCAATCCCCATCAGTTTTCTGTGGAATTTGAATGGTTATGTCTGCAGGCAGGATGACATGAAACTGCTTTGTTGGGTTGTGGGAGTAGGAGCTGCAGGAAAAACAGGAAGAATCAGTGGTTTTTGTGTGTGTGTGTGTGTGTGTGTGTGTGTGTGTGTGTGTGTGTGTGTGTGTGTGGTGCTGGGATTGAACCCAGGGCCTTGTGCTTGAGAGGCAATTACTCTGCCAACTGAGTTCTATCCCCAGCCCTGAACCAGTAGGTTTTTTGAATTGTCATTTGTCCTCCAGCCTTTTCTACAGTACTGTCTATATCTTAACCTCAACTTTCACTTTTTTCTTTGGGTACATTTTCTTAGCCTCAGCTGAGTGGAGAGATGCCAAGAAGTGATTAGGTCAAAACTGCAGAAGTACCTTGGTTTCTTCTGCACATACATCCCTCCTCCTCCACCCCTCTCTACATACAGCTCAAAGAAACTTCCCCCCAGTCACTGAGATCTCAGACCTCAGGGAGGCTGCAGGGAAATTATGCTCATTAGGATTAGAGTAGAAATGTCACATTTGCTGAAGCTGCTGCACAGAAATGGAGGCACCTCCTTCCTGCTCCCAACTACACTTTTCAGTGTCCAAATCCTCCACCTTACCTACATGGTAGCATGAGAAAAGGTAAGAGCCTGAGTGGAGACTACCCTGCCCCATGTCTTCCATGGAGATAAATATTGGGTGAAAATTTCCATAAAAATACTTATGGTGCATATGCTCTAAAATCTTTCTTTGCATTTATTTTTCAATAGTGGAAATTGAACCCAAGGTCAAATAAACACTGAGCTATACCCCTAAGCACCCTCTTTTCTGAGGTGGTCTGACTAAGTTGTGCAGGCTTACTTCAAACTTGAGATCCTCAGCCTCCCAAGTCCTGGTATTATAGGCATGCACCACCATACCTGGCTAGTGTTTTAAATCTTTAATTTTGATTTTTATGAATTTTATTGGGGAAATCCATCATTTCCAGTTCTTGCACGTGATGGAGAACTACATCAACAAGAGTATCCATGTCACTCAGTCCAAATCTTGTCTAATCTTCCTTCTTCCTAGAATCCTTGTTTGGAGAAGAAGTTGAAAGGCTCCTGCCCAGGCCCACCAACCTCGGCCCTGGTTATATCCATTCACCTTTCCCAGTTCTCTACCACCCATAACATGCCTTCTGGCCATTATGTGGGGTCTACAAATGACCTGATGTAGGCCTAGATGCATGTGCACCATGTCCAGTACAGTCACATGTGTCAAACCTTCTTTCCCCACCACCCAGCATATCCACTATGCCCATCAGAACCACTGTAATCTTCACTAGGGGTCACCCATCTGGTGAGGGATATGTGGATAGCAAGGAACCATTGTCTTCAGACAATACCTGTCACTCAACCCATGTGAGGCAAGTATACACCACCACCAGCAGCTCATGCCAGCACTGAGCAGCAGTAAAATCAAACCAAAGATAATTGTATTGATTGCTTGGGTAGGAGATCAAAACTCCTCAAACAACTACCAAAGAAAGGGCACATCCAGTGGACAGTCATCTTCAGATCAAATCCAGGGCAACTTTGTTTTCATCTCTCCCTCACACATCACAGCCTCTTAGCACTCATGTTCCTCTATTGCTCATGTTTGAAATTTTGTACAAAAAAAAATTGCTTTTCACCTAGCAATATACAGATAAAATTCAGACATTTGAAGAAATGTCTCTCCCTCTTCTTGCAATAAAATGCACAACCCCAGGTGTCACTGCTATGCATTTGGGGCTATTTGAATGACTCATCAGATTCTGTTAAAGTTCCTTCAAATATTCTGTTACCTAAGAACTGAGTTGTAATTTTCAGCTTAAAACATGCTACATAGGTAATAGAAAATGTGAAGAAGAAAGTGGCATAAACAGACTCATAACATTTATCAAAGTAAAAGAGAAAATAAGAAATGCTAGTACTGTCTTTTGCAAACTCAAGAAAAACTTAGCATACAAATTCCCAGCCTTTCATCACAAAAGAGAGCATGCTGTGGACATTGTTCTGCATCATCTTGTTTTTCCATTTACAACACTAACCCTAAGACTTTTTGAATGATCACTGATTATTCTATGCCAGGAGCTAATCTGGATCCTTCATATGAAAGTGACATTTAATCTTTGGGGTGCCTATGAAATAGACACTCCTTTTACCTTCCTTTTGTGCACCAAGGAAGCAGGCTATAGTGATTTCAAACCCTCATTGAAGTTAAAAGCTAGATCCAGAATTTAAACCAGACCACAGAGCCTGTTATGATCCATTATTGACTGGTCCCCAATATTGACTGATCCCCTGAGAGTCAAAGTGCACACACGGTAATGCAAGACACACAACGAGGTTTATTGCAAGCTTGAGCCTGGACTGCAACCAGCCTCTCAGACCATTGCAATGGCTGAGTGGGGAGCGGCCCCGAGGGGCGAGAAAGCCCTCTATTTCAGAGATTTCCAAGCATTCACACACAAAGACCTGTACGTTATTGGTTAACATTTGAACAGCTAAACATTAGTCCTTCTCTGGTTGGGTCCTGCCAATCTATTTGATTCTCATTGCATCCCGCCAGAACTGAACGGTCCTAGAGGGAGAAGGGAGGAGGGAAGGGGTGAACTATGCAGGAGATGAGTTGGGGCTAGGCCCCCCTGTCCTTGATAGATAAGGTTCCCAGGCAGCTGCACATTCCTCTGACAAATATCTCTTAATAATCTGGATAAACACAGGGGCCCAGCAGTCCTGTTTGTCCTGTATTGGCTCTTGAGGGTGCAGTCGCAACTGCCTGCATCCTGGTGATTAAGACAGTTAGCTGCACAGATATCACCCTGTTCTCAACATTCCCCCCTTTCAGTTGTTCATAATGAGGAATCATGCTCATTTGGGCATCATGCATATTCATATTCTGGGGCTGGTACTCTCGTATTATTGTCTCAGCACCATTAGTTGGACTGTGCTTACATGGTTGTTCACAAAAACTATTAACTTATTTAAAATGCAGGGGCCAAAAGTTAAAATAAGCAAAAGTAGAGCTAAGAGGCCTACTAGGGTAGAGATTAGGGTAGCAAGTCAAGGGGACCTATTGAGCCATGCATACTAGCAAACATAGATTAAGCCTCCTGTGTTTGTAGGCCTTAAATTGACTAAAATCTTCTGACTCTGGCAGTTTTTCTTGATAGTTATCAGGCACATTTGCCTAGGAATATTTCTTTTGTAGCTTCCTTTCTTAATTTTAGTGGGCTAACACAAGTGTACACCTTAAGTTACATTTAACTATTATTTCTTTTAAATGCCCAAGAATGGCTGTGTTTAGTTTTAACTGTTTTGCTGGGTGTCTAAGATCAAGCTGGTCAAACTGACCTGGTTCCTGTCTTGTTAAAGAGTCAGCTGAGTTCCCACAGGGGTCACTCATAGAAAACTTAAGAGCAGCTTCTTAGCCCCACCAGTGCCTTTGGTTAGGCAGGGTCTCCTTGATGAGGTGGAAGCATCAAGGGATGTCTCCCTTTTTCCATGAACCTCCTTTGCAGCAGATGTACTGAGTGATTTTTCATCCTCTAGTCTCAACAATCTCCTTGATCAGGAGGTTGTGTGACCCAGAGTTGCAACGCTCCTTAGAGAAGTTCTCTTGTTCGTGGGTTCAGGCTGACTGAGGGCAAAAGATCCAAATACTGGTCTATCTTGCCCTCTTTATTTAATTCCAATCTCTAAATTTGATCTTAAATCATCCAGCAAGCCAGTCTCGCCAGTCTCATAAAGTAGGTGTACTGGGCTTTAACTTCAATGTCTATAACTTTACAGTTATTTACCTTTTATCTAACCGGAGTCTGTATTAGTACTGGAAGTTATCACTATCTCTTCCATAGGCAATGGCTTATTATCACAAGTTACCTAGGTTGTATGTTCCTGAAGCAGCTACTTCTACAAAACATTTACAGGTAACAGTTTTACAAAATGAAATTAGCAAGAGTAAAACTAAATATTCAGCTTATATAATAGCTATCTTGAATTTTGGCTGAGTTCTACATTATATACCCTGTTTCAGATCACAGTAATTTTTACAACAAACACCAAACTTTTGAGCACAACTTTAAATGAGTTAATTTCTGGCATACTTTGGAGCCATTCTAAAATGCAGCAGGGTGAGGCAGAGCCTTATTTCAGGTAAGGCAGGGCTCTTCACAAATCTTAAGTTCAGGATGTTCTAATCCTGAAGCTAATTTTTGCCCCTTTTGCCATGACCAGAATGACCAAATTTTCAAGTTCAGTGAGGGGCAAAGGAGTATTAGAAAATAAAGGTTTATAAACACAGATTTGAAGATTAAGCTGAGATCAGATGGAGCTCTGTTCTCTGATGGAGATGCAGATCTAAAGAGTTATGTTAGCAATCTTTATACATGTCTTATTATTAGGTTAAAGACTATGTAAGCATTATTCTCTGTTTTCAGGAGAGTTACAGAGACTAGAACATCTATGTAACATTTTTCCACAACTGCAAAGTGCAATGTTAGGAACTCTGTGTAGCTCTCAAATAAGTTCACTGTCCAAAGTTACTGTAAGGTGGGCAGGAAAGAGAGAAGGGAGGTGATGAAACATTGATTATCTAGCAAAACATTTTCTATCTGCCCAAGAGCTGTGTCCCTGAGATCAATGTAAGAGCTGACAGGACTCCTGTACAGAGCCTCCCTAGGGACAGTACTGCCACAGCAGTTAGGCATCTTGTGCTCCCACACAGGAACACTCCCAGGCACCAGGCATGCTACAGTCATGTGGTCAGAGACCCCAATCTCAGTCATTTTGTACTATTTTTGCTATTGCACATTACACTCTTTCTTAAATGTCATTTTAAGAAGTTTACATATATTGATTCCTGAGTCTATATGAACATTAGTTAACAGAGTCTAACATTATATCCAAAACAGGAATCAATCAAAGAAAGGCTGAGAGAGCTTTGAAGTTTTCTTTTGTGTAGTGAAATGCTTTTACCTTCTACTATATGAACCTTTAAACAAATCAGGCTGCCACTACCTGTTAGAAATACATTTACATTTAAATTTTTATCTCAGTGAAATAAGTAACCAATTTTACATATGTTATTGATAATAGGTTCCATAATAGAACATTAAATGATAGAAATAAATCCACAATAAAATGTACTCTTTAAGTTTAAAATTACCATTACAGACAAGTTTATTCTGGAGAATAGCAGCTTGATAAATTTTCTGCTTTAAAGATGTATATCTGGAAATATGAACATATTTAATATACAAAGAGTGACCATTTCACAATTACCTTAATACCTTTGTATTAACCAAATTTAGTTTTGAAAGAAAAATTTAGACTCTACTGTAGTACAATAATTTAACTGTTGTTTAACCATAATTGTATAAACCCCAACTTTTAAGACTAATTGTCCTAAAGAATAAAACTTAATAGGCACAAAGTTAAGAGTAAATTAGTGTTTCTAAGAAATCCTTGTCATTTTACCATGTCATTGTACCATATAAACTTTGGTTTATATCAGAACATTAGTATTTCACCTTAGGAAAAACCTTTAATAGCTTTAGCTGTCTCACATATATATAACCAACTTAGTTACACGCAAACTTGTTAAAACTTGCCCTTAACTTTACACAGACTTTCTTAGCACTTTCTTAGACCCTCATGTATTTCATCACACAAGCACTTTCTTACCCAGAAACATTTCCTTTTCCTAAAGGAAAATATATTTTACTAAATATATTTCCATACCAAGAACATTTTATGTTCTCTTTCCTATTTGTTGACCCCTTTTTTTGTTCACATTCTGAAACAACTCTTATGAAATTTCTGAATTTAGATAAATTACTTTATTTATAAGACTAAATATTTATATTAATAAGACTAAATATTTTGTTATTTATAGTACTCTAATTGAAACACAGTTGAAATTTTGAGACCTTTTGTATATAGAATTGACCTGTTAGGACATAACTCTTAGGGACCTTGTTTTTAGTTTAGTGATGACACAAAGCAAGTTTAAACCCTTTTTATATCCCAACCTATGAAAACACCAATAATGTTTAAGTATGGTACCCCATGGAATTTAAGGACTTAAGAGTACTTAATGTTATTTAACAGCATTTTAACTTTGCAAATTAATCAGATGTTGCTAACAAACACATTTGAGTAGTCCCATATATGTTAAATTTATTTTACTTATTTTGAAAAAAAAAAACTAGATAACAGACAAGTGTCCTGAACAGTATTTGCCATCTCTTTCCTGTTGAAAAGTCCTAGAAACAATTGATATTAGACATTGTTTAACATCAACATTTCATTAGTTTGACCACCTAGAGTTATTTCTAAAGACGTTTCACTTTTATTAGTTTACCCAATTTGAATTGAACCTTTAAATCACGTGAATTAAAAGTATCTGGATCCATTTCTAAATTTTAATTTTAGGAGCGCTCAGTTTCGATACAGACAAAACATGACATGAGACAGCACGACTTAAAAATAACCCAAAATCAAAGGCCTTGTAATGTTTATCTCCATTGCAATGTAACAGATGCTTAAAAATAACTCTAGAGTTGGATAAAAATAGAACTGATCAAAAAATCATTAACCTAGGTATGTAGGATCAAAATTATGAGCTCAAAAATGCAGCATTAAACAAAACAAAAATCCTAGAAAATGAGTTAGTTCTGTGTAGCAGCCCAAGAGTTTAAAATGGACACCTTTTTTATTTTTTATTTTTTTTTCTCTCTCAGGTCAACCCTGCCCCATTCTGCTGAGACTGCTGCAGTTTACATTCCAATGCAGATTTCAGCATGGCCAGGCGAAATTGCCTAGGACCTTTTAACCCTTTTTTTCCTGATTGAGAAATCAGGTTAGGTTTGAATGCAGAAAATCATGAAACATTATTTTCCACTACTTTTGTGGAATGGAGCTGCTATAACATACTCCTTACTGCCATGGGTACTCCAAGAGTATAGAGGGGGAGAGACAGATGGCAGGAGAACTTTGTTATTATTAGTGTCTGTCTCCTCCCCCTCAGAAGTTACAATGTTTGAAGTGAAGGCCTGGGGGTCATTTTCTTGTCTTTTGGTTTCACCTTAAGCCTGCTCTGCAAGTTGGGAGCTGCTGAGCTCTCTGCATAGGGGGATTGGAGTAATCAAACCTCTGAGGAATAAGGAGAAGGACTGTAATGTAGTCTGCAATGAGTATTCCTAAGCCTAAGATAGGGGACCTGAGGGAGGACAAATGGAGCCCATCCTCCGACAAACAAAGAGGTGCTTAGTACAGACTAGTGATGGCTAACTATGCGAACAAAGGGAACCTGGGCATTTCCATAATAATTGTCCCAGGTCTTAATCCTACAGTTTGGATTCCTATGTCTGACCAGCAAGGGAAGGGGAGTATCCAGGAGGGAGTGTATATATGGGAGTGTTGTATAGCCCATTTTACCCTCCAAAAATGAAGAGACAGAAAGCTGCAACTCAAAAAGATGTGGGGTGCATGGAGAAAGAAGCTTACTTACCTCACTCAGTGTAGATCTTGGTGAAAATTGGCTACTCTGTGGAGCAGAGTGTAGCAAACCCACCCTCCTTTAGGTGGTCCACATCAAAGTTACATCCTCTGGCACAGACCTCTGAGAAGTGACTCAGGAGGAAAGTCTTAGGAGTCACCTGAGCCTGTTCCCTGTATAATTCCAAAAGGATGACATGAATTTGACCATTGATTAGTATTTTTCCTTTCCATTAGGAGATTTATAGAACCGTTTTCCTCCAGATTGGAGATGAGAAATTTAAGAGTGAGAAACAGTAAGAATAGTAGCAGACTAACACAATGAAGAATTTAATATGAGACAAGAGTAAAGACCATACGGTACAATTCACAGACAGACATATAGCACGCTAGATCAAAATTGGCTAGTTGATATTTTGTGGACAAAACCAAAAATTTCCAGTTGCGACAAAGAGTCACCCAGATGCAACACAAAAGTTGCCCAGATGCGACAGAGTCACCCCGATGGGTCGAGGGAACATCTTCTGAGACCCTGCTGGGGTCCTATAGTGCATCCACCAGAAACAGAACCTGCAGGCAATCCAGACAAGAAAAAAATGTGGCAATGCCTTACTCACCAGCCGATGATGTCACTTATGACTCTATGATCAGGTGTCTGGGTGGGCTTGGGGTATCCCAGATGACCCCCAAGATGTTGTGCCCTGCAGCTTGAGACCCCACAAAGACCACCAGAGACCACGATCAATGCAAACCACAAAGAGTCATTTATTAGCAAGCTCGAGCTCGGTCCTCCGTGCACTCGGTAACAGGTGATGCTAAGAGGCCCCGAGCCCATGTTTAGCAGTGTTTTTATAATGAAAGGCAAGCAGTTTTACAGTGTTCTTTTTGATTGGCTAACATAAAAAATTGTATACAAAGCAAGTTATTTTAAGTTCTGGGTCACCCTGACCACCGAGAGAAGAGTGGTCATTATTTTTAAGTTTTCTTTTGTGCCAGCAAAGTTTGCTTTTGGGTCAGCCACCTGGCCTTTACAGATAAGATAAGAGACAAAAATTCTTTGTGGCTTTTATGAGGGGTTGTGGGCAGTTTGGGAAGAGCCTCGTATTTACACAGGTGCAGGCTCTTTCTATCTTTACACTCTAATCACAACTCAGGAAGCTGAAGTGGGAGGAATGCAAGTTAGACACCAGTGTCAGCAAATTAGTGAAAACCTGTCTCACAATTAAAAAATAAAATAGGGCTGGAGATGCAACTCAGTAGTAAAGTAACCTTGAGGATCATACCTGTACTGAAAAATAGATTTTAAAAAATCCACTTAAATGCAGGTTAAAATAAAATGAAAAGGTAAATGTGTTCCCCCTGCCCAAGGGTAGGACATATATAAAAATGCCTTAGAATATTAAAATTTATAAGATCAGTAAGCATATCCTACTTTAAAACAAAAAACAAATTGTTGCTCTTATTCTAAGATACACAATTTTGGGAAAATCAATCATATTTATCATTTACATTGATATAGGATGTGCAGACAAAACACACAAACACACACAAAGCAATCATGTGATGCTTTCACATGATTTTCTAGATTTTCACAAAGTAAACACATTTGTTTAACAAAGGAATAAAACCAGTCTTGCTCAGAAAGCACCCATAATCAATTTTGTCTATCATAGTCTAAAAGACAACCAAGATCTTAAGAAATAATGTAGATCAGATATTTATATTTATACAAATGGTTTATTACATAAAATTTAAAAATACATAAAATAAAATGAATATAATATACCTGTTACCCAGATTCAACATCTGCTATTTATGTGCTATTTTTACTTTTTCTATGTTACCACCCACTCTCCAGTCAGATCCCACTTGATTTACTTTTGGGTGAATTTAGATGGATACATATTGAATATAACAAATATTAACTGTGCAGCTTTGACAAATATATATAAAACCTTACTGTTTTAAGCATAGAATATTTACAATATCCCAAGAAAGAATTCTTGTGGATCTTCCCAGCCAACATTTTCTATGCCAGATGAATAAGTTATGATTATGATTTTTTGAACCATGTGCTAATTTGGCACAAAATCATATGATATATGTGAGTTTATGTCCAAGTGCTTTAGAACACAATGTGAGATTCAACAAGGGTATGTGCTTCAATAATATGCTCCTTTGTATTGTTGAGCAGTGTTTTATTGTATAGATGCATGACAATATGTTCATCCACTTCAGTATTGAAAAACATCTGGGTTATTTTCTGTTTTGCACTATTAGGACTACAGTGCCAATGAAGATTCTTAAACAAATACCTGTTGGATCCAGTTTAATTTCTTATCAGTATTAAAATATGACAGCTTTTGATTTTTACTAGTTTCTCTAAGGATTACAGTATGTATATTAACATATTACAATTTGTATTGAGTAACTATAGTATGAAATTAATAATTGAAATATATAAAAATCTTAGACTGTTTTTCTTTCATTGTTCAAGAATTGTTTTGTTTGTGCATTATTTTCATAATACAGTGTTATAATTTTTGCATTAAATATTCATAGATTTTCAAGAAAATTAAATGTATTAATGAATGTTTAAGGGGACTCACATTAAGCTAGGCAATAAAATATTTTCATTTGTTTCACCTACAATCTTGTATTCATCAGTTAATACAGCCTACAATAATTATTTGTATAACTGTTTAATATGATAATTTATGCTTTATGCAATTAACAGAATATTCTGTAAGTTTTTCTTATAATTGAGTTTAAACATTTATGGGGCTATTGTTGTAGTTAAGTGGTGGAGTACTTGTTTGACATGTGCAAGACCCTGTTTTTGAATACCAGAAGCACAGAAACAAGTGCAATAATTTCCAGTAAAGCCATGATAACATATTGCCATTACAACAGATATTTGGTGAACTTCCTCTAAATCATCATCATGGAAAAATCACAGAATTCAATGGGTTTCTCTATTTGCCATACATAATAGAAAATTTGTTCTTTAAAATGTAAAATGTTCTATTATAATTATTCTTACTAATAATTCTTGTTAATTTCTAATATTCTTAAGTTAAAACAATCTAGCTGGACCTATCATATCTCAGTGAGCTTAGTGAATCTTATAACCTTAAGCATAATACTTATTTGAAGCTTTTTTTAAAGAGTTTAAAAGACACAATTTAAAAATAGATCAAGAGAAGAAAATTTGAGGTCTGGAAATAAACCACACAACTGAGGGCAATTCATTTTTGGCAGAGTGATCAAGATATTTTAATAGAGAAATAATAGTCTCTTTCCCAAATAAGGTTAAGATGAATGCTTATTTACATACAAAAGAGTGAGATTCCTATAAAATAATTATCTTAAAATGAACCATAGACCTAATTTTAATAGCAAGTATTTTAAAAATTTACAAGAAAGCAGAATTAGGTATTCATGAATTTAGATTTGGCAATGGAGCCTTAGAGTGCAAAATTAATGTAAGAAAAATGTTTACTCTTTACTAAACAAAAAATTCTGTGCAAAATATAAGATTATCATGGAAGTAAGAGGAAAATGTTAAAAGTGTTTTCTTGTATTTAAAGAGTTGTCTCAACACATTTTTAGACTGAGCTGAAGGTCAGTTATTTTCCCTTTTTGAGAAAATGATTAGAGCTACACACACAACACTGGTGTTTTAGGCTTTCACACTGCAATATCACTATGTGTTCTTTGTATTCACCCAAATATCAGAGACCATACCATTAGAGATACCTTACACATTCCAGAGCCCCCTGCATTTTTTCTGCCTATGAAATCAATGTGATTCCATAAAGTTTTGTTGACCTGAAACAAACTGAAATGTACAAACTGGCTCCTAGGGATCAAGATTTTGATAACTATGGCCTGTGTAAGCCCTGTGCTTTCCTGTATATAGTATTTTTTTTGTTCAGAGCCGTAAGTTAGAGATTGTTTGACATTTTTTCTATCTAAATGTTGTTGCATTTTGTGCTGTAAACAAAAACAGTATTAAAATCTACCAAAACCCCAAAAACATGAAAAAATGATTAAAAAAATCAAAACTGTGGAAAATTGCAAATTCTTTACATCTCTGTGATAATGCAAAATGTTGGAAGTACTGTGGAAATCACCTTCATGTATTCAATGTAATAAATATATAAATAATAATAATATAAAAATAGCAATTAATTACAAAATAAATGAGAATTCACTCCATACATGTACAAAAATAGCTAAAAACATAGAAAACATTTTGGATAGGAATATCTATAGTTGAATTATTCAAAATAACAAAAGGTACAAACAATCCATATATCTAATTGCAGACTAACTGATGACTGGCAGGCATCATGTCAGGAATGATGAATTCCAGGAACTCTAGGCTGCAGGCAGGGAAATCACAAGTTTGAGCAGGTTTATGAAGTCCCAGACTTGAAATAAAAAAAAAAATAATAAATTGGTCTGGGAATGTTGCTTAATGGAAGAGCTAACCTGGATTCATCCATAGTACTGCAAATGTCATAACTAAAATTTGGTATGTACACATAGTAGAATTGTACTCATCAAGAGGTTTAAGTAGAATATTATATAATATTCATGGCCTTGAAAGCATTATGTTAAGGGAAAGAAATTAAAGAAATTTGCCACATGCTGCATAGGTAAAATTACTTAAAATTTTAACACAAAAGCAAATATATTAGAGAAAAAAATGCATCTTAGTCATTTCAGGACATGAGGGAAGGAGAAATTGGGAATGGGTATTGGCACTGAATTTTTTATATATAAAAAATGTCAGGGACTAAAGTGTTGTGATTGTTTGATAACACTGCAAGTACACTAAGTGGTACTGAATTGTACCCTTAAAAATGTTTATAATGGTAAATTTAATTTTATGCATATTTTACCAGAATGAAAAAACAAAAGTGTGTACAGAAGGCACAGAATAGTCAAATCCACTGCCAAGAAAAAAGGGCAAATAAAAATGGAGGTAATATCTTTACATAAATAATTTTTTCTATATTAAAAAATATTTACATTAATAAACCACAGCTTTATATATTTGATCATCATAGAAGTGTTCTGTTCTTCTCATGACTGATTTATATTTGTATCAGAAAAAATCTCTGAATAGCCATGAATATTGAATATCAGTCAAGTGCCATATATATATATATATATATATAACTATACAACTATATGTAATTAAAACTATATTTTGGTACATTCACATTTATATTTATAGTAGCACAATCACAATAGCCAACTTATTGAAGCAGTTTAGATGCTATTCAACAGATGAATGGATTAAGAAAATGTCACATTGGCTGGGGATATAGCTTAGTTGGCAGAGTGCTTGCCTGGCAAACACAAGGCCCTGGGTGCAATCCCCAGCATCACAAAAAAAAAAAAGAAAAGAAAGAAAGAAAATGTCATACACATAGGCACATAGATCAGTTTTACTCAGGAATAAAAAAGATTTAAATTTTGACATTTACCAGTAAATGGATGTAAATGAAGAACATTATGCTAAGTGAAATAAATCAGACCCAGAAAATCAAGGGTCAAATATTTTCTTTCATGCATGGCAGCTACAGCAAAATGAGGGGAAAGTGAGGTGATTGGATTTCATAAATATATAGGAAAGATTCAGACTGAGAAAGAGAGAGAAGGGGCAGAAAAGGAGAAGAAATGTGGAATAAATTTAACAAAATGTTATGTGCAAGTATAAACCTAACATTGTAAATTCCATGTTTATATATATGTAGTAAGCACCAATTAAAGATAAATGAGTTAAAGGAAGATTAGTAAGTAGAGGAAGGAGAATATTGGTAGGGAGAATGGAAGGGGAAAAAGGTAATGAGGACTGAAAGGGAGCAAATCAAATTGAACCATATATGATTTTGTCAAAATAAACCCAATCAATATGGGTTTTTGCACAAGCAAGGCCACTTCTCTACCACTTAGTCACATCCTCAGCACAAATGTATGTTTCTAATATTGGTTATTTCTTTTTGAAAAATCATCTAATGTCACTCTTTCTCATATTTGTTTTATTTTATACCACTTACTGTTAAAATGAGTTTTTTAGGTATATCGGCAACTTTTAAATTCTATTTTGCTTTATTTTTCTAATTACTTTACTTTTGTTATTATTAAAATGACTTTTCTCATATTTTAAGTAATATCTCTTTGTATTATTTTCCTGACACATGCTAAGTATTCAATGTGGTCAACCACAACCTTGTACTAAAGCCATCTGTAGATTAAATAGTGCTATCAGATTAACTAGTATAACACATTCTTTAACAAAATATCCATGATATTTTTTCTTATAACTAGAAAAATTTTTTTAAAATTTTAACCTAAAGACCTCAAAATACCTGACTTCAATTTATACTGCAGAGTGCTAATAAAAAAAACAGTGTGGTTTTGAGACAAAAACAGACACAGAAACAAATGAAACAGAATAGGAGCCACAGATACAAACATTTCTTCATTTAATTAGTGATAAAAATCCGCAAGTATACATTGGAGAGAAGTCATTTTTTTGAAATTGTACTGGGAAAATGGGATAGCCATGTGTAAATGTCAACCAAAATGTATTGAAGACCTGAGAATAAGCCCAGGAACTTCAAAAACTGCTAGAATAAAACCTAAAGGAGTACGTAGTGACTTCTTAAAAAATAATCATCTCTCAGCAAATAATATCAAGAAGAAATACCAGCATGACATAAAAATAAAAATCCTTCTACATGGCAAAGAAAAAAAAATTAACAGCATGGAGACAACATACTGAATGAGAGAAAATCTTGCCGTTTATTACTCTGAAAAATAATTAATATCTAAATATATGAATTTTAAAATGTCAACATGAAAATAAAAACAAATTTTCCATTTATTAATTTGGCAAATAAAATAAACAGAAACCTCTCAAAGAAGACCAAATGGCAACAATTATGTGAAAAAATGTCAACATCTTTAACCATCAGTGAAATTCCAATCAAAACTTTACTTGATTTCATCTTACACTAGTCAGAATGGCCATAATCTATAGTAAAAAAAGCAAAAAATTGCTGGCAAGGGTGTGGGGAAAGGGAACACTTGTACAATGCTGTTGAAAGTCATGATAAATACTTCCTTAGAAAACCAAAATTAAAACTATGCTGCATCTATTTCCTGCCACTCCAACACTTGACACAGTCTGTTGGAATAAAGGACTCAACACTTGACACAGTTCTGTTGATTGTCCTCCCTCTTGGGGGCTCTAGGCATGGAATGTCTTCATGTGTAGTTGTTTTTTAATATTAATAATCAATATATCATTTAGAAACTTATGGGAAGAACATTGGGAATGTTTTACTGTATTGGGACACAAAATAGTGCACAATAAAAATTTGGCAGTAGCACACAGATAAAATATATGAAAATAAACAATTTTAGCTGTGTTCAAGTTAAAAGGAGCCTGTGATTGCTTTATTATAATAATAGATGGACAAAGAGGCATTCCTCTGAGGTTGGATGTGGTGTTTAACCTTTGTTGCTTTCTTAGTTTCAGTAGTTGATTCTACAGATACTTTACATAATAAAAACATTTAGGTTAGTCATAAGACTAATTTGTGCTTTTCCTATGTTTAGTCTAATTCTTTAAGAATCAGAATAAGATGTAGTCTGCTATTATATGAAATTAGAATCGACTAAATATTAACTATAAGTTGATTTCTTTGCCCTTTAATAATAGTAAAAGTTTCTCACTATTAAATACTGGAGTTCATGGTCTTGGTAGTTTCTTAGAACATCGAATGATGTGTTTGTTCTGAAGGTTAAAGGCTGCCAGATCATGGTGCCCTCAGTTTAGCTGGAAGACAAGGTTGTTTTACTTTAGCTGGGAGATGAGGGTGTTTTAATCTAGCTGGGAAATAAGGTTGTTTTTGTCTAGGCTGTCATACAGAGAGAATGTGTACTTTAAGAAGAACATAGATTGTACTTTTGAAGGTTTTTCTTACTTTAAACTAACCATAAAATGATATGATTGTTACTAAAGAAAAATATCTATAAAAAGACTGGCAGAAAAAATAAAGGTAGATTCAGCCTCAGAACACTTGGTTCTCTGTGTGCTGTTTCTCCACCATGCCAATGCCTCCCATCCACCTAGGACCCCTGACCGTGCTAGGGCAGGACCCCGACAGAACTATTATATAATACAGCCAATGTCTACCACTCCTCACTATCTAAAAGAATAGAAAAGATAGAAAAGAGCAAACATAATACATACATTTTTGTTTACAGAAGCACAATTCACTAAAACTGTCATGATATCTCTCTAGGTGTACATTAACAGATGAAAGAATAAAGAAAACATTGAATATACACACAATGAAGTTTTACTAAAACATAAAGAAGAGCAAAAATTAGCTGTTTTGCAGGAAAATGAATGCAACTGGAGAGCTGTATTTTGAGACAAATAAGCCAAACAGAACAATAAGTGTACATTTTATTTCACGTATGGAAACAATAGGAAAAAAATGTATTTTATCAAATAAATGATAAAGCATTGAGATAAAGGTAAGAATTGAGAGAAGGCAAGGGGAAATCCTGTGGCATGACATTGATCTAAATATGGTATGTTCATCTAGAAATATGCCAGAACAATACCCACTACTTTGTATAATTAATAGGTACCAATGTAACTATGTTTAAAAATTTTACTGAGTCCTACTAATTTTGCCTCAATTATGATTTCTATTTCAAGGTGGTAACTCAAAGTTGAAAATCACAGAAACATGAAAACTGGCTAACAGTACCCAGGGACTAAACTTTTCTGAGGTCAGACAATGTAGTTTTTATTATTTTCCTGTCCAGTTCAATACAATGCAACTATGACATGGTGTTATGGCTAAGATATGATGTTTCCCTCAAAGATTCATGTGTGAGATAGTGCAAGACTCCTCAGAGGTGAAATAATAAGATTATGAGCACTGCAAACAAATCAGTGGATTAATCTACTGATATGGATCAATGGTGTTATAACTTTAGGAAGATAGGTTGTGGCTAGAAGACATTACTTGGGGCCTGCTTTGGTAATTATACATTGTTCCTAGTAAATGGAGTCATTTCTTTGTTTTATGATTGTCATGTCCTGATCTGCTTTCCTGTGTCACATTCCTTCCTGATGTTCTGCCTCATCTAAGAACCAAAGCTATGGAGTCAGTGACTGGAATGAACCTCTGAAACCATGATTCAAAATAAGTGTTTCCTCTTGTAAGTTGTTCTTGTCACATTCTTTGGTTACAGTGATGTGAGGTTGCCTAAAACACATGGGGTCCTGAAGAGCTGATTATTTATTTTAATAGCAAAATAAATTTGAGATCTGGGGACAGAGCTCAATTTGTAGAGTGCCTGCCTTGCAAGCACAGGGTGCTGGGTTCAATCCCCAGCACCACAAAAGAAATATATACATAATAATAATAATAAAGTAAATAAACAAGTAAATTTGAAGGGTGTATCTGGCTTCCTGTGAGGAGTAGTAAATTAGATCAACACAGACATAGATCTGATTTTAAAATGGAGTGATAATAGCATACAGATATAAAAAATACTTAATACAAACTAGTATAGGGAGAACACACTAACAGGGTCCTAAAATAACTTCCAAAGTATAAATAAAGAAAAATCATATGTAAAAATAGTGGATAGTTTCTGAGTTAATTTTCCAGGTGTAGAGAATTGCCAAAAAGAGTGGTACCTAAACATGAAACAAGAAAAATTATAAAAAATTAACTGGAAATGAATGAGATAATTATTTTCTGAGTCTTATCAAAGGAATGATATCACAAGACAACTCACCAGGCATATTAGGATACAGAAGTCTATGGAAAATGAAAGCCACAAGTCTTGAACTTCTCCCTGAAAACTATATAAACTAGTCAAATTAAACTGATATTTTAATATCAGTCTCAAAGTACATATGTGAGTGAGTGAGAATGTGAAATCCTCAAACCTGCAAATAATCCCCATGATTATGCATGCTTTTTCTCAGGAATCTCACAAGATGTATGAGGAAAAATGGGGTAGTACCTTGAGAATGCTTCCCACATGGTGCTGATATGGAACTCTAGCAGTAAAAGAAAAATCTTTTACACATTTCCTACAGAGCAAAAAATACTTACAATCAGAGAAATAGCATCAATATCTAGGTCAAAGGATACTTGGAGAAAACACTGTACAGATGAAGGTGTGGAAATAACCATTGCCTGAATCCCTGCAAACTTCCACCCCTCACCAATAAATCAAATCCATAATATACAAAACAGTGCTTAAAATATGCTTCAGCTTGTGTGAGGAACAAGAGTAAACCTTTTTGACCATTCACATGAGAACTGGAATGCATTATTTCACCTGTGTTGCATCTTCAGGAGGGGCAGGAATATATTTGAAGCCCAATACCTGATACACACTGGGCTATACTTGAATAAAATGCAAGAAAATCTGGGAAACAGAAGAAAGTTATCATGAAAGGTATTCAATTTCTTTTATGCTCAGCAGATAATATCTGTGGTGACAAATGTCAATCTCAGCCTAATTATTCTCTAGGTTGACACAGATCTCCTCACTCAGGCATGGAGACTTTTATCAGTAATCTTAAAAATGTTAAAATTCAATATCCCACATGAATAATTTTGTTGCAATGTAGTTTTATAAAAGTAATAACTCTACTTCAACATTGATTTCATTATTTGATATTCTTCAAACTTTCTTATGATTATTAGTGTCAGCTGGACAATTTCTACAATATGACATCGGAATTTACAAGTAATTAAGTTTAAACTGAAGATCCTCCGTGAAACACTATGATTTTTGTCAAAATTAAACTTATGATCACTGAATATTAGCTATTTCCCATTTGTTTCTATATTTTCTTTCATTTGATTTTCACCTTTTTACTCTGTAGTGAACTGCTCTTAAATGTGTTCCTTTAAAATTATTTTCCTACATTGTGAATGCATTTGTGTCTCAATTTTGACATTACTCATTGCTAAGGTGATTTACATAATTTTATGTGGGTCTTGTAACCTATGCTCTTACTCAACTAATGTACTTCTAATGATTTTTTACTGTATGAAAATTCCTTAGAACAATTATATAAAGGATAATATTTTCTGCTAGGCTATTTCTTCTTTGAAGTACAATATCCATGTTTAATATTCTCAGAACATTTAGGAAAAGTCAGAAAATCATACTATTTTTTCCTTTTTTCCAAATTAAGTTGTAAAGCATTTAGGTTTTACCATGAAATATGATACCTGAAAATAGCTCTCAGTTACCCTTTAGTGAATTGAAAAAAAAAAAATTCCACTGGCCCTAATTTGCATAGGTTTTACCATAGATTGTCATATTATTTTTCAAAAGCTTTTCTCTACCAAAATGATTTTTGGAAACTTACTATATTTTGAAATATTGATGAAGTTGAGAGATGTCCCTCTTGGGCAAGGGGTCCTGTCTTTCCTTTTTATGTTGTTATCTTCAGTTTGCTAGTGGTTTTGAGTATCTTAGTCAATATTGATAATGTAAGATAGCCTATAATTTTCTTTCTTGTGATGTGTTATCTAGTAAACCTGGTGTTATAGAAAGAATTGGTAAAATTTTATACTTCTATTTTTAGAAGTGATCATAAATTATTGTTATTGATTCCTTATTAAAAGTTTGGTTAAAATCACCAGTGCCAGTGAAGGCATATATATATTTTTAAATTTGTGGTTGCTGTTTAGGTTTAGTATGTTGGTTATTTTTGTATGTGTGTGTGTTGCTGGCGATTTGAATCCAGGGCCTTGTGTTTTGAGGCAAGCACTCGACCAACTGAGCTATATCCCCAGCCCCATTGGTTGGTTTTGTATCTAGGTTTCTCTGTGTTACCCAGGTTGACCTCAAATTTCTGGGTGTAAATCATTCTCCTGCTTTAGTCTCACAAGTAGCTGGAACTACGGGCATTCACTCCAATGACCAATTTTTCAGGTTCTTATAAAAACATTTGTGCTGGGTGTGGTGGCACATGTCTGTAACCCCAGTGGCCCCATAAGCTGAAGCAGGAGAATCACAAGTTCAAAGCCAGTATCAGCAAAAATGAGGTGCTAAAAAAAATCTGTGAGACCCTGTCTCTAAATACAAATACAAATGAGGATGTTGCTCAGTGGTCAAGTGCCCCTGAGTTCAAACCCTGGTACACCCCCCAAAAAAAGAATGTTTCAAATTAATTTAAATTTTAATTTGTAGGTCTTTCTGTTACATTTCTTCACATTTAGATCTATTAGCATATTCTATTTATTTCTGAAGTGATTTTTAATATCTATGAAAGAATAACTGGATAAGAAAAGTATTATACACACACACACAACTGTTTATATACAAACAAATGTATAAACTTATATATAATTTTTTCAGCTTTTTAAAAATATTTTGAGACAGGGTCTTTTAAGGTGTAGAGGGTCTCACTAAGTTGCTGAGGCCAGTATCAAACTTGTGGTCCTGTTTCTTGTACTTCCTTAAACACTGGGATTACAAAAGTCACATGCCACCACATCTGGCTTATTCAGTTTTTAAAATAAGGATTCTGTTGATCGGAATGGTGACAAAAGTTGAAGGCAAACTTTAGTAATTTAGCAAGATGCTGTCTTAAAATTGAAAAAAAAATGGCTGGGGTGTATCTCAGTGATAAAGCAAACCTGGATTCAAATTCCAGTGATAAGAGAATATTTTGCTATCTGTAATATATGGATAAAGCTAAAGAAAATTATCCAGGCACAGAAACAATGAATTGCATACTCTATGTATGAAATCTGGAAAAAAACAAACAAACAAACAAACAAACAAAAAAACCTGATGAATATATAGAAAGAGAATGATGGTTATTAGAGGACTAAAGTTAAAATATTTCACCATGTACAGGGAATTCCCAAAGAGAGTAGGAGTATATGTATTCTCACTACAGAATGATGTAAAAATGTGAGATGATGAGTTTTGTTAGCACATATCAGTTGTACATATTAAGAACATTTAGTTTGATATTTTCCTATGTACACACACATGTACTGATAATAACCAAATAACTTTCTTGCACTCTTGATGCCCAGAAGGGTTCTGAGTCATAGTAATCAATATTTCACTTTTAAATAAATTTTATTTTAGTTATCATACATGAGGCAATGTGACAGTTTTCTTTGTATGTCTTTCTTCACTTCCAGCTTCCAAATCCATCTATTTTGGCTAACATTACATGATTTTTTAAAAAATTTATGGCAGGGTGGTTCAACATGATGAGCATGTAGCATATCTGATAAATAAATTAAATTACTTATATCACTGATTTTTCTCTGTGTACATATTGTTAAACATATTGTTTTACAACTTAAATTTACAAAACAAAGAAAACAACAACAAAAAAGAATTAAGAGAAGTAGGAAACTTCTCCTTGGCCTGATTTTATCAAACTGAAAAGAAGCAATCCAAGTCTTTAAAAAAATTACTATTTTACTTTAAATTTGTTAATAAACAAGATTATAATATGCTAATTTGTTCATTCTCTTTAAACCTGTCACATTAAACTAATTTGGGAGTTTTCTGTAGATTATATTACACAGAAAAACTTCTTTTGTGAAAATAATGAAATAAAACATTAAGGTGATAGGAGATATGTTGATTCATAATCTTTCTGCACATTAGTCCTTTCAATTTTCCAATTATTTGGTCCAAAACTTCCAAGTTCACCTCATCCATCAATTCAACTATGGTTGTCTTTAGTTCTTTGTGTGTGAGACAGAAAGAAGGACATGGGGGCAGTGAAGGTCCTGAACTTTGCAATTCTTTTACTGGATTCTGCCACAAGCTAGGCAAGGAGTTCTTTCCATTGATAATCCCCACAGTACTACTGAAACTGACTTCTCTTCAAGCAAACTGCATCTTCAGAAGGGTTGTTGTGGGTTAAAGTAACAGCATAGGGGGGAGGTGAAAGATAAGTTAGTTTGTTGTTATGTGGATGGGGTGTGATCATTAACTATTGACCAAGTCCTACCCATGATCATCTTTTAAAAATGCACCCACTACATTGTTTACATTCTTATATATCTTGAGGATTCTACAATTAAACCTCATACCCTCTATTCTTCATACCCAAGTAGATGAGCATTGGTTTTCTGAGTCCACTCTCTGATACTTTGAAATACCTAGTTCCCCTTCAGGGTCCTTGAACCAATTTCTCTCTTAAACAATTACTTCTGTAGTATCTAGGAAACATTTAAATACTGAATAACTGGCAGATGAATTAGTACCGGGTTTTCCACTTCCTAAAATATGGATACCCTTATGCTTTCTTTGGCTTCCATCTTCTCCCTCAAAATTGGAGATAATAATACACATTTGCAGGTCCAGATTTTATCTTCAGTCAACCTGTAACCATATGAAAGTCAAGATGCAGTCTCCGCTAGGCACCACACTCCTGTAATCTCCATGGCTCATGAGGCAGAGGCAGAAGAATTGCACATTCAAAGATAGTCTCAGCAATTTAGCAAGACCCTAAGCAACTTAGCAAGACCCCATCTCAGCCTAAAAAAAAAAAAAATAGAGTGCTGGGGATTTGGCTCAGTGGTTAAGCACCCCTGGGTTCAATCCCTAGCTTTTAAAAAAGCAAAAGAATACAATCCCTTCCAGGGGTGGTAGCTACTTGTGAGACTGACTCCAGAGGATCACAACTTTAAATCTAGTCTCAGTAACTTTGCAAGAAACTGTCCCAAGACAAAATAAAAAGTGATGGTGATATAGCTCAATGGTAAAACACTTAGATCCTATTTCGTACCACAGAGAAAAAATACAATTTCAGTCCTTTTTCTCCAAAGTTATAGCCCTCACAAACAAGAAGGGGGCTTAGGGATCATGCTAGATCTTCTATAAACGGGGCATGTATTCTAGTTCTCAGTATTCAAGATTTTATTATGTTTCTAAAAATTATTCCTAAATACTTGCTTTTCAATTATTGTAAATTGTTTAAATATTACATTTGAATGTTTTCTTATATACATAAACTACTGATTGTCCTTGAATCTTTTTACCTTTCTAAGCCCAATTGTAGCTTCTGAAAATTTTTAGTAAATTCTTACCTTGAAAATATCTATTTTAAAAATACTTCTGATACCTCATATGGAAAACCCACAAAACTGATATAAAAGACACATGTAAGTTGCAATCACTTTTACTTTGACAAAGTCAAAGATTCTGGTGAGACTCTCAGTCAAACATTAGTTCATAAGTCATAAATCAAGAAAACAAAACCACATGCCACCACAAATATGTTCCACACACAACAGGTGACACAAACACTAGCCAGCAAACTCCTTTTCTCAATTTAGTAAAAGATAAAATTAGAAAAGAAATCCACCTTTCTCCAAAGCTGAAAACAAATGTTATCAGAAAATTTAAGTCAGCATCAGACCTCCACTTATGTATATCAGGGTGGTTTACTGAAAATTAAAAAAAGTCAAATTTAACTTTAGAATGTTTCCTAAGGTACAAATATTGAGACATAGTCTACACCAAAGAGGCAAGGTTCCTAAGGACACAACACATATTTCACATTTTAAAGAAGCATAGCATATTAATTCTTCAGATTAAAGAAGTTATCTGACCAAGATGTTGCTGTTTTTGACAATACATAGTAATCTTCAATCATATTTTGCTAAATAGTTGCACAGTTTTGACAACTATTACTTATCTTTAATATTTATCCCATAAGTCTTTGGTCATGTGGTCAACTTCAGTTGCAGGAAAAAAAACTTTCCTAATGCTGCTGAAAGAAATCATCACAAATATAATTGCTCAGAATAATAGAAATTTATTCTTTTACAGTTATGAATGGTTTAGGTATCTTGATGATGGACAAATGTCACAGTGTTATCAGAACCACACTACTTGCAGAGACTATATAAAAGAATAAATCTAGCTTGCAGTGACTGCTGGCATGCTCAGCTTATAGACATAAAAACTTCTCTTCTCTATGTTTTAGACATAGCATTCAGAAGCAAGATAGACAAATCCCACCTTACACAGACCATGATGGTGTACCAACAGTTACCCTCAAACTTCACAACTGCTTGTAGCAAAAAAGATGGCACATTGCCCATAAGCATATACTTACAAACAATATTTACCAGGATTTCTGAAAATTCAGCTCCAAACATAAGAAAAAGAAAAGCAGGGGACCATATATCTGCACACTGAAGCAGGACAAGAAAAATATCCACAAAATATAGTGAGATGGGGAGAAAGCTGTGTGGTAAAATATCTCCAAGATACTTAACAGAAAATTTAGAGATCTCCAACTCAAAACAAATAAACAAATATACAAACAAAAACTTCATAGAACAGAGACAAACCCAGAAGTACAGCTGAGGACACAGCCCTGTTTAGATAACAAATATGACACATGTGTTTGACTAAAACCACAGAAATTTACCCATTTGCATGTAGCACTGGATCATCCAAATTAATGTTGTCTTCACCCTTTGTGCATATTCATGGTTATTCCAGCACAGTGCATGTGACCCCTGGCATTTATCTAAAAATTCTGGGAGTTTATATGTACCTCAGTTATCTGTGTTACTTCCTCCTTTCCAAGATCCCATCCTGTGTATTTCTAGAACTTCACATCTGTGAATTCTACTTTTTACATTTTAAGTCAGTGTATCTCCATTGTTCAAAGGCAAGATCAAAAGTGGGAGATGAAAGATCAAAAGTGGGAGATGATTTAGCAAACATTTCTAGTAAAGTTCTTAGGTTACAAAACATATGAGGAACTATACATTCTCTTGGGGGAAATACATCTCAACAGAGATGAGAAATTTTAAAAGATTTCACAAAGGAGGAAACATTCAAATGACAAATAAACATATGAATGAGTATAAAACAATACTATTTAAGGAAGTTAAAATTCAGACTATTGTATACTCACAAGGAAGGGAAATACACACACATCATACATACATACACACACACACAAACACACACACACACACAAACACACTCACACACTATAAAAAGACTAATGGTCACAGAAATATTAAGTGATTGGAACTGTCAAACCTACTGTGGCAAGGTAAAAGGTACACCCACTATGAAAATTTTTGGTGCTATCTACTCAGCATACACTATGAATCATGAGTTATACCCCTAGACAGAACAGAAGTGGAATAAAAGATTCCATGAGAATGTTTGAACTGGACCCCAACACTGTTGCTTTTATCACTGGGAAAAATTTCCCCAGCTGTGGCCACATTCTGCAGTCCAGGACCCTTCATTCTGTACACTGTAGCCCAACTTTCACACCAGTCCAAACCTGATCTCAGCACCATTTCAGAAAAAAGCATGAGGCAGTTTTTATTTAGTGCCAAGGGCTTGAAGAGTATTAAGAGGAAAATAAAGGATAAGGCAAGCTGGAAAAAAAGAAAGAACTGGTAGATGAGAATGAGAAGGGGGCTGAGGAGAAAAAAACTTGCTGAGGATGGAGAGGGGAATAAATAGGATGCAGAGAAGAGGAAGAGGAAGAGGGAAAAGATAAAGTGAATCCCAATTGGCAGAAATAAATTTGGGTCAGAGCAGGAGAACTCTTCCAATGGGTTTGGGATGGAATGCCCCCTGGGAAGTCAGAGTGGGGGAAAATAATGGGTGTGAGCATTTCACCTGCTTGTTTCTTGAAGAACTGCACCAGAAATATCACTTTTTTCACTCCTGCTGTCTCTTTTCCACCTGTCTAGATGCTGACAATTCCTGCTCACTCTGCAATTCTTAGACTATCTATCCTGCTCCATCTGAGCTTCCTACTGGTTCACAATTGCCCTTCTCCCCATCCTTGCTCTTTTTCTGTCTCCCACCACTTATACTCTTGGCAGCCCCCAGTCTCATATTCTGCCCAGCTCTCTCCTTCTTCATCTCTACCTCACATCCTCTCCTATCAGAGAGCAGCAGGCTGGGTGGGGTCAGGGTTCGAAGCAAGCCCACAGCTTCCCATTTTTTCTCCCCTTTTTTATTAGTGAGTAAAGAAGGAGTAACACTTCTGTTGTTTGCTTGTTTTGTATTATAAAATGCAATAAATGCTACTATATAGAAAAGGAAAAGAGTACTTTCCACTGTGGAATATGGAGGGGTATTAAGAGGAAGAGGGTATGAAGAGGTTGTCAGGATATCATTAATGTTCTATTTCTTGATGTAGGCAATAGTACATTTCCTTTCTGGTTATTCAAGGGCCTCTATATCTTAAATGTTTGCCTCTTCTTGCTGTGCTCGATAAGATCAAATTTATTGCATAATCAGTTGTGTGGGAGAGCAAAACAGGCATTTAAAAGGACACCAGGAAACACATTGTAATAATGGATATAATTTTGTTGACTGAGGTGCTGGTTTTATGGGTACATATATTTGTCAGAAGATAAAAGTATATACCTAAGATATATCCAGATTAATATGTGCCAATTAAACCTCCATAAGGCTGTAATAAAGTGAGATGCATCTAAAGGTGATGCTAAAAAGAAAACATATGGACAAAAATTAGTAAGCTATAAAATGACTAATAACTTATTAGAAAATCATCCAGCTCAATAATTTGGAAAAAATGAATTTTATAAAAAGAAGAGTAGAGGAAAGAAAATCCTAAGCAAAAGAGCAAAAACTAGAAGACATTGAAAATGAATATACCATGGAAACAATCACCAATGTCAGTGTTGGTATTTTTTTTCTTTTTCTCTTTTTTTCTGCAGTGCTGGGGATTGAACCCAGGGCCTCCTGCTTACAAGGCAAGCACTCTACCAACTGAGCTATATCCCCAGCCCAATGTTGTTGTTTTTAAAAAGCAAATGAAATTGAAAAAGCTCTAATGAATTTGACAAGTCAAAAATATGTCAATTATATATACTATATAATTACCAATATATGCATACATATAACTATGTCTTGCTTGATTGGAATACATTGCGGAAAACTCATTCTAAGATGATTCTGCCATTTTCCAAATGTCTGAGTGTAATTACAAGAATCTAGATTACACAGACTACTACATGGCTAAGCTATTTGCTATATACATTGTTGTACATGATGTCTGTCACTGACCAAAACACCATGATGCCTCTCATGACTGATGTTATGAAGCTATAGCAATCACTGTAGGCCTCATAATGAAATGAATAAATGGTGGGCTCAAGAAAAAAAAATTTAAATTTTCTATTTATTTAGACAGTGATAAATAATAGAGATTTCAATGCAGGGATGAAGAAAAATCATATTTTTCCAAAGAAATATGCTAGGATATTGGGACATTTGTGTGATAATAAAAATGTTATTGTACCCTTCATTCATACCATATAACAACACATTGTCACATGCTAAATACTAAATAAGAATTATGAATAAAAAGCACTGAAATGTATAAGAAAATATAAAGCATTCACAAGTTGACATAAAAAAGAGAGAGAAAGGATGCATGTGGCGGTGCACACAGAAATATTCAGTACTCTGAAGGCTAAGGCAGGAGGATCAAAATTGTAAAGTCCACCCAAGCAAATGAACAAAATCCCATCTGAAAATAAAATTTAAAAAAGAACTGAGGATATAGTTCATAAATAAGGTACCCTGATTTCAATCCCCAATATTACAGAAGGGAAAAAGAAAAAATAACAAAGAGTTATTTCTCTTCAAAGTTATACAAAATATCACTTTGTTTATAAATAGTGTAATATTAAAATAAAAATGCTATTCCTCAAATGATTTGATGAAAGGGTTAAAGAAGAGGTGACAGAGTGAAAGAAAGTCATTACTTCACATGTAATCAAACACTTATAAGATAGGAAAACACAGACTGTAAGAGAAAAACAAGCAAGAGACTTAAACAGTCACTTTAAATGGGAGCTATCTAAGCCTTTAATAATGATAAAAAAAACTCAACATCTTTCAAAATTAGGTAATGTAAAATAAAATCATATCACATACACAAAATTAAATAACACTGAAGAACATGTGGAACAAATGCATTCTCATAAAGGGAAGGCAGAGTTTAAGCTGTTTTTATACATTTGTAGTAACTGTTTTGTTATTGAATACACATGATATACCCCCACCAGAAACAGAGACTAAAATTACAATACTTGTACATATGATGATATAGCCATATGCTTTCAGAGTTGAAATCCAGGGGCATGTTTAAAGAGGATGTACAGTTAGGAAGAAATAAACAATGTACTGTGTAAAATTATGATTGCTAGAAGTCAGGCACTTTTTTTGTTATGCTACATTCAGTTTGACAAATGCTATAAAATACCATGTATATTTTAGATGTCACAAGAATGTTGCAGTTCATATGTAATATATTTTAAAAGTTCATATGTAAGCATATTTAAAAAGGAAATGTGCAAAAGAATCAGTTATACACCCTATGAATAGATGATAAAATTCATCCTTAAAAAGATTTCCATTTTTCTAATATAATCTATAGTAACATTCCATCAAAATTTCACCATGCTTTGCTTTTAATTGAAGGGACCAAAGCAAGCAGTTCTAAAATTCTCCTGGGAGGTTAAATATATATGAAATTAACCAAGAACTCTCTAAAATATAAGAACAAATTTAAAGACCAAGTAAATTTAAGTAATTCAGTAATATCAGTACTGGATATTTCAGCAATTCCAATTTTCAGTATTTTAAAGACCAAGAAATCACAATAGAGAAAATTCCATAGGTAAATCCATATGTATGTAAATATCATTTTATTGTTAAATGCAATAAAAGCACCTACATAAATCCAACTATATTTAGAGAAATATTTAATGTGAATGAATGATACAACCTAACCTAAAGGTAGATGTTAGAACAGAGCTTGTGTACAGAATGTGTGCATTATACATGAGCATCCCCCAAAAAGCTGATATTAAGAGGGAAGATTTTCAAAATATCACAGAATATAAGCCTCCTGATTCCCTCCATTCATGAATACATCACATAAATATTTACTTCTGTTTTGAGTCCCTCTTAAAATGAATTGAGAGTCATACGCATTGTACAACTGAAAAATAATCTACCATCAGATGGGTAGAAAAAGTTGGGATCCACCTGAAAATTAGCCTGCCTTGAACAATGTGCTATAAAATTGAGACTGAATGCCCAAATGCAGTATCACCCTGAGTAGAGGAAAACTGATTAAGATCATAAATATAACACATTTAACTCTTTTTTTTTGTGTGGTATTGGGGATCGAACTCAGGGTCTTGTGCTTGCAAAGCAAACACTCTACCAGCTGAGCTATCTCCCCAGCCCACTATTTTTTTTTTTTTTTTGCAGTACTGGGGATTGAACTCAGACTTTTAACTCTTAATTGCCTATAATTTGAATTTTAATTTATCTGGTGCACACAGAGGAAGGGACTAGATACACTCAAGGAACAGAACCTGAGAAAAAGGGGTGTTTTTCTATGGCAATTTGAGATTCATAGGATTTATTCCCTGGTACTTGGGCAAAAGAGGAGTTATATCTCAAGGATCAAAATTTATTCCAACAAGGGATTTGCCAGCATACTTTCCAAATTGCTATAGCTAACAGTTGAGTTTCTATCTAGCCAGCACCAAAGAGTTAATAGGAAAAATAGAGTCCACCACTGGCAACCCAAGTGGGAGTTCAGCACTGCCTCAGCCCTCTCCCCCAGCTCACCTCAGTAACAGCTCCAGTTCTTACCAATTCTTTCTGAAGGCATTTGTCCAAACTTCAACGTTTTCCACTCAATGGACTACATCCTAAACCATTAAGCTTTAGGAACAATGGCAACTGTGCATTTGCATATCTCCCTAGATTACAAAAAAGTGGCTTCACATTGGTATACAAGCATTTCCATGGGGTACAATCGCCACCAGGATTGAAGAAAAAAGGTTAAAACCACAGATCCCTGTTCATTTCTAAAATAGGTTTACATGGCCTTTTTCTAGTGAGTATAAGGCAGTCTGGATTCTAACAAACCTGCATCAGGAATTTAGTGCATCTACAACTTGAGCACAACTGTTAGAATGGCTAGTATCAAACTGCTGAAGAATATCTAGTACTCCACTTATATGGATATGGAAGAAACACTTTAACAATGATAGAATATGAATAAAGTACGCTATTTTTGTAAAAAACAAGTATTGAAAGTTTAAAGTTCATTAAAAACTAACACAGTGATATTAATTCTGGCTGCATTTCTAAAGTAGATGAAATCAATATATTAAATAAATTGCTGCATTCTCATCTTCATTGTAGCAGTATTCACTGTAGCCCAGATAAGTAAAAAACTGAAGTGTCTTTTGAATGAAGACTACACCAGGATATTTCTCCTAGCTTTATGACAGATAAAGTATTCAGATACTTTCTTTAGAACTATAACCCCTAGATTTGGACTATTCTCTAACAAGATAAGACCCAAGTACTGATATGTACTAGACTCTCATGATATGCGAGCTGTGGAATCCTCATATCAGACAGTTGTGGAAACACAGGGCCAGGAAAATAACAGAGGGACCCTCTCCTAAAATCCACAAGTGGGACTCTCAATACAAAGACATTCTGATAAGGTGTCTGACCTTAGAGAGGCAAAGAGAGGATACAAATACATATATTCTTGCAAAGTCAAGTGATGGCTTCCCTACTTTACTAACATAAAATGCTAATAAACAAAACATAACAAAAAATCCTTTGCTTTAGATTTTTTTCTATGGCGCTAGAGATTTGACATAGGGGCTTAAATCTGAGTTATAATACCAATCCCTTGTTTTAAAATTTTGACAGGTCTTTCTAACTTGCCCATGGTCTACCTAAATTCCTGATGTTGACCTTGAAAATCCAATCTTGCCTTAGCCACTTGAATCTGCGATTATAGATATGTG
Source organism: Sciurus vulgaris (assembly GCF_902686455.1). Classification (NCBI taxonomy): domain Eukaryota; kingdom Metazoa; phylum Chordata; class Mammalia; order Rodentia; family Sciuridae; genus Sciurus; species Sciurus vulgaris. The sequence goes on from NW_027632621.1 coordinate 56,124, forward strand.
CCACTGCACCCAGCAAGAAAATAAATCCTTTAAAAATTTCCATCCAGTTTTGGGTAAAATAATTTTAAAACATTGTGCTCCCCATTTGAAATGTATA